>NW_020539724.1:12014342-12180282 GCF_003426905.1 Ctenocephalides felis | reverse complement strand
CAACTTCATCAAAAATTAATTTCTTCTGCTAATTTTATTACACGCATACCAGAAACGAAAACTCTCGCACCTTAATATTCGTTCACAATATTTGGCTATAAAACGTATGCTACAAACCTTTTGAAAATCACTTTGTTCATTTTTTATTAATTTTCTTTGAAAGCACGAAAACAACTTACTAGAACGCACACTTAGGTATTGTTTTACGAAAAGCAAACCGGTTTTAATTAAATTTAATGAAAATGTGATTCTTGCCAACATTGTAAATAAGTTTGATAGAGGGAGAAATTCTTGATGATGCGTTTTTTTTAGATAATATCTAAATACGAGAATTAAAAATTAATTGAAATGAACCAATTGAACCAATGAATTTACAAAAATAGAAACGCAGCTATTAATTGCAAAATATTCAAATCCAGTAAAACCTCGTTAAAACGATTGCTCTGGGACCAAACCAAAATGCGTCCCAAGTGAAAAAGCGTATTAAGCGGGATGGGAACATCGTATTTCAAATTTCATTGACCGCGTAAAGTGGCGGTATTATGCAAGATCGTCTTAACGGGGTTTAGCTGTATTTTTATATTACTTTGTCTGTCATATCAGAGACCTTACGCGTGCTTTTGATGTTTTAATTACATTCATATAATACCTAAATAAGCCGGATATCCGGAATCTGCAGGCATTTCAGCCATCTTCCCGAATTTCTCTCAAAGCTTCTGCCCATATCTGGAAGTCGAATCTGCCATCATCGCCACGTGAAATCCCATATCCCTAGAAAGGAAATTAATATATAGTAAATATTTATAAATACTTAATTTCATAAAATTTGTTTAAGCCAATGCAAATGCGAAATAAAATTTAAAAGATTACTAGCATTAAAAAATAGTTGCTTGAGATAATAGTTTAATTTTGTCGTTTACCGCTCCAAAACTGCCTTCAACATGTGTCCATTATTCTAGAAAACATTTTCCATTGTCGTCTATAAGTTATAGTACGATAAAAATATGAATAATGTATATGCATAAAATGAAAACACAATATAAAACTACCTGAAATATTCTGCAATTGTGATACCGGTATATATAGAAGCTTCCCTAGCAGCCACAGGCATGTTCGATGTATTTGCCACAAGCGAAGTTCTTTTCATAATAGATTCAGTAACGCCATCAATTTCCACGGTAAGCTCAGGAAAATCTCGGAGAACTTCCGACATTTCGTTTCCACGTTCTCCACAACCAACGTAGACTATCACGTCGGAATTCGAGTATTTTGATAAAGCCTGGGTAAAATATATTGTTTATTCTAAAAACTGTCAATATTGTTCAGAATAAGTGTTACACTAACTTGGGAAATGACAGTTTTGCCACATCCAAAAGCACCAGGAATTGCGGTCGTTCCTCCTTGGACACAGGGGAAGAGAGCGTCCAGGACACGTTGACCCGTTAGTAAAGGATAATTTGCCGGCAATTTTTCTATTACTGGTCTAGATTGACGAACAGGCCAAACCTAATGGATTAATGAAAATTTATAATGCAAAAAGAATTTGTTTTAAAACAGCATTCAGAGCAAATATTCTCTGAACTGCCGTGAAGATACTTTTTAACTCTGGCAACTCATTGGTTGTTCTAATGATAGTGATTTTGAAGTCAAATATTTACCTGCATCATGGTATGTTTAGTAACTTCTCCTTCATATTCTGTCTCTATTATTACATCTTCCACATCATAATAGCCTTCAGGTGCAAGATACTTCAAATATCCTTGTGCCTTAGGCGGGAGCATCATCTTGTGCTGCACTAATGTATTTTCGTGGACTATTCCATAAATGTCACCTCCAGCCATCGGCGTATTCAGCTTTGGATAGATTATACACTTAATCAAATCGATAAAATCGGGTGTAACTAGTACTTCGGATAAAATATAGCATGCTGAAGCCGGAGTTTTGTCAAAGAGAGAAAAATCACACGAACGAGGTAGGAATTTTAATAGTGTTTACAGATGTTGTTCCACAAAAAAGTATTAAATTCTTTCATTTAAAAAACTAGTAACAACGAAAGCGTTCAACTAATTTGTGAAAACTGATGATAATTAATATCAATTTTGGTTAATATTATACGAATATCTTCAGTACTATCATAACATGAATCCTTTACCATTATCCTCTTATCCTTACCTTAATTTTTTGGGGGTGAAGTCCCACTTGACGGTCCTCGAAAGTGCTGGTATGTTTATCCCTTTGGGGATGTATATTGATCCTGTAAGACTTTGTATATCGTGTAAGGGCCTTTGTACTCCATCCACAATGCAGCCTAATATTCCTGGACCCAATTCCACTGATAGCGGTTTGCCCGTACGGGTCACTGGATCTCCGACGGCTAAGCCGGATGTCTCTTCGTAAACCTTTAATAGAAAAAAAGGAAACTGAATAATTGATAAAGAAATCATAAAGATTAATGAAAAAATTATTTGATAAATTTATTAAATATTGGTGGTTTCAATAGGTTTTTGTTCTGGACCTGTACAGTTGCCATGTCGTTTTCCAGCCTGATTATTTCCCCGACCAGCTCACAATGTCCTACCTTGACCAGCTCATACATGGCAGTGCCGGACATTTTTGCAGCTGTAACCACGGGCCCCGAAACAGAATAAACGTAACCCAAAGTATCTTCGTCTTCGTCATCATAAAAATCTCTGCTTCCACCTGTAAATCTTCTGTCGATACATTTACTATTTTTGCTTCCTTTGCTGCTTCGACTACTTCTATCCAAGGATGTTGTATCCATTTTGAACTATTTCATAGCTGTCAAAAAAAGACAAGTGAATTGTAATAAAATATCGAAACATCGGATTGAATTAATTCATTAATATTATTATAATATTGTATTAATAACTATAATGTGAATGGCTAATGAGCATAAAAATTGGAAGTCCTTAAGGACTATGGTCCATCGTCTTAACCACTGGACCATTTTTAATAATAATAATAATACAAATTTAAAGTTCATAGGCTAATTGTTTAAAAATGTACTCTTAAAAAAATATTAAAAATAAGTAATAAAGAACAGCAGAGTATATTATACAAATATATTTTGAACATTTTTTTTAATATTAAATGACAGGTGTATTTGCTCTATTAATAATTTTTACTAAAAGCGATTGTAACAAATAAAATAACATTTCCACAAAGATTTGTTCGCCCTGATCTGGGACAATCTAAAACCGGTTGTAACTTTATGCTCCTGTCTGACGTCAAAATAATCGATTTACCGGCAGTTTTATAACCCAGTTTATCGAAAGCAAAAGTAAGGAAAATTTTATTGATAAAATTACTTCCTCACATGTAATGTTAAATAAACTACAAAATTATCTTTCCCAGTTTATTAGCGCAGGTGTTCTAAAAAATGCAAAATTCACAAATTATATTTTACTATATTTGCGTATCTATTACAAGTTCTTGTAATTTTCCATAATTTTGTGAATTCTGTAACTAAATCGAATTGTGTTTTATTGTCGAAGTTATTGTTTGTTATCTCGTTTGAACAAATTGTTTTTTAAATGAACGAGCAAATATATGCGATAATATTTGCTTTAACAATTTAACGCACCTTGAAACGATAGTGAAATAATATATTTACAAGAAATTTTATTTAGTAAAAAAGACTGAGAAAAATGGTGATTTCAGAGGAATCGGTCAATTTAATAAAATCAACACAAAGCAAAAAAGTCATGGAAGTAATTGCTCCAATGGGCAATAGATAACTATGATGATGATAATACAATGTGACAATTATCATTGCTATATTTTTTATCAAATCACAGCAGATTCCATTATTTAATGAATACAAAATAAAAAAAAACTTTATTTTTATTCTGTTGTCTCTATTCAAAGGCGAGATTACATTATGTCACTATGAGTAAGAATGAATTACAGCACATCCAGGTAAATCCCAGCATGGAAATGAATTAGATCAACAGATGAAAGTGTTTATGTAAAACACACAATTAATTATTCGTTTTTTTTGCACTGTGAACCGAGTATTTATACGATGTTAAAACTCTTAATTGAGTCGTTAAAATGATAAGACGCATAAATCAAAAGTATAAGGACTTAAACAACACGATTCTCGGTTTTCGAGTTTTAATTCTAGGAAATACCGGCTTGTTGCTTTGATATTACAAACGAAACATATGTTTGTACTATCAGATATTTTTATACAATTTTTTATAGAGTTAATTGCGTGAATTAACTTCCGGAAATTCCCAACACTCTCAGTTTCTTGCTACAACTTTTTTATAATGTGTCTAATTATAACTCAAGTCATATATTTACTGAAATTTGCATATATTTTTTGCATACATTTTTTCATCTAGGTTTTATCCCTATATTCACTGTTTTTAGTAATAAAAATTGAGTTCAGTTCTATTTTTATATAAAATGAGCATAGCTTTTATTCTAATGGTATTCATATGCCAAATATTTCTTGTTGCATTTAAATAATATCATAATATAAATATTATGTTTAGTACAAAGTATATAAAATGTACTAAATTAGTTTTATATGTTATAAAATGATGCCAAAAATTTCATATGTACATTTTTCTCTCAAATTGTTGAGATGTTATGCGGGAGACTTTTATGTGCATAACTTTGTAATAGTTTTATATCAGACAGAAATTGTTTTTTATTAAAAGAATTATTCAAATACTTAAATTTTCAAAATTAGGACAAAATAAATAAATAAATAAATTATCAAAATATTTCCTTAATTTATTAGACTATGTTCTGATTTTATGTGGATTTGGAAAGGTTTCTCCAATGAGGACAATTCGTTAATTTTGGAAGTTTTTTACATGAAATTAGATGGCTAAATTCTTTAATTTGGTATTTGTTGTCTCATTTCTTGGTACATATTGTGACCTGATAATATTTATAATAAATGCATTAAATCTTTTCTGCATGTTGTAAATTGTTATATACATTAGGAATAAACGATTCAAAATCAAATTTAATGAAACAATGGAGAACCTTGGCGAAGGTATCTTGCTCTTGTATATGAAATATATATATATATATATATATATATATATCTTGGTCATCTAACTTCCCGGTATATTTTTAATTTAATTCTCGATTAACATAAAAAATACATTGCGGATGTAAACATCACAATAATATGATGTTTGACAGAAGCGCTAACAATGTTTTACAAATGGATTTTTAAATTCATTTCATGTTTATTCATAAATCATGTATGATACCTCTAAATTCACATACACACGTTATAAATAAAAATCGAAAATGATTGAAGTACAATTATGTTCAGTAATTCTATATCGTCATTATATAAGAAGATTAGGGACAATCAAATTTATAGTGAAACATCAACTTTTTCACAATTTGGTTTTTATATTTGTTCAAATTAATAAAAAATCAATCGGCATTTAGTTGTTTCTGCTGTGTATATAGAATTGTTGGAAATGTCTTCATTGTATAAAAATACATAACAAGTTTAACAAGTTTATTATGTTTCTCGGTAATAAGATTATATACAAAATGCATTTGCAGCCTTGGTTGAGCAACTGTCATTAGCCGCGAGGTAATTTTTTAATATTTCCTTATAATAACACATACATTAATAAAATTTAACATTACAATTGATCAAAAAAAATAATGTTTTTATTAAATATTAATATTTTCTTCAAACATTTCTCATGTTTATATTTGCGCGTACTTAGCCTTGAATGTGACGTTTTTTTCCAAATATCATTCTTAGTTCTATAAAAATTAGTTGATCTGTCTATATGCAGAATTTATACGACGTAATAATATTAATATTGGTTTATAAATTTGGTGTAGGTGTTTGTTGTTTTCCATATAATTTATTATTGGCATACCATAATTAAATTGCGGAAGTCTGATGTGCAGTTTTTGTAAAAATGTCATATCAAATAAGAAGAGAATTTTGAGAATAAAGCACCACATTTTATTTAATATCGTCATTAAATATTGCAAATAGCTCAAAAATGTTGCAGGTACCCCAACAATATTTTGAACAGTCCAAAAATATTGTGAACAGTCTAAAAATGTTGCAAATGGTCCAATAATGTTGCAAACAGACAGAAAATATCTAATAATTAAATTGCGAAAATCTGATATGCAGTTTTTGAGAATAAAGCACCACATTTGCATTAGTTATAGTCTTTAAATCTTGCCAATAGCTCAAAAATGTTGCAAATACTCCAACAATATTTTGAGCAGTCAAAAATGTCGTGAATAGTCTAAAAATGTTGCAAATGATCCAACAATGTTGCAAACAGACCAAGAATATCTAATAATTAAATTGCGAAAATCTGATGTACAGTTTTTGAAAATTAAACACCACATTTATATTGGATATATTTTTAGCACTTTGTGTAAAAATTTCTTATAACTTGTATAAGATTAATTATAATACAATCACGAGCTGATAAAATCATAACAATCATAAATAATGATTTGCGAGTAATTTTAAATAAATTTACGTAACTACTATTACATATGTTTCAGCATAAAATTTCTTAATTAAAAACAAAGCTAGTAATAAGCAACAGCAAGGATTATTTATTCATAGATTTATTTAAAAAAAAATTATCTTTGATTATACAATAGCTCATTTACAAACCATCTGGGCAATTGTGATTAATAATAATAAAAATCGTTCAAAAACTATTTGTCAGTATTGATCCAAAATTATCAAGAATAACAATAATCAAAATAGCAAATATGTACTGACATTTTTGTGCCTAGGATAATTAATCACTAAAACACTTGCATTTAGTTTTATATACTTCTATTAAATATCACAAACATGGTTATCATATAATAACTAATAATAATCAAATTTAAGAGGATGTGCAATATGGATTTTTTTGAAAAAACTATAAACTGGATGTATAATATTAGCAACAGAGTAGTAGACAATTATCCTGAGCACACAGCAGTCAGTAATTTTTTATATCTGCACCTATTCCACCTCAGTAAATTTTTGATGGTACTTAGAATGTCTGTAATAGTCAAGATGCATTTGCAACATGTTTTTTTTGTTCATTTCTATATTATATTTATTTCTTTTATAATATTATTTTTCTTTCCAGATAACCATCTCCTCTGCTTACCCGCCACACTACCTCGACTTCTGGCAGCACGACCCCCAGCCTATTCGCCCCAAGGAGACTCCTGGAACTCGGACCCCCTATCGGCTTCAGCAGATCGTTCTTCATCCCGTCGCATTGACTCGTCCCCATCAGGCGACTTCCACCACAATCATCACCAGCAATATCCAGAACGCCGATATGATGGTAGACACGACTACGGAGAAGGCGTCCAGAACCGCACCGGAGGGTCGAGCAGCAGAGCCCTCCTTACTCGAATGTTGGCTTATACGGAACTGTGCATCCTAGGGACGGTGTTGGCGTTCGTGTGGCTGACGGTCCTGGCCCAAATGTTCAGGGCCAGGGTCACGGCGTCGTCGGCGGGTTCCCGAACCAGATCGGTACAGGAGGACATTCGGGGAGGAGGAAAGTTAGGCCGCACGTAAATGGTAATAATTTACTAAATAATACTAGTGGTTTAAATAATTAAAAGGTCTTATTTTTATCGTTTCTAAACGCCTGGAATAAATTTTTACTTGGAAACTTTTTTTCCAACGCGATGAATTTAGAATTTGACAAGACAATACTGTAGGATACTTCAAACAATCTGTTCTCGGCATTCCTTTGAAGTCCTTTTCAAATGTTAAAAAATCTTTTGTTCTTGTTTTTTGCCTAGATTTTTGTTTCTAGTGTAAAGATCATCTAAACTCTAAAAATTGACCAAGTTTGTTTTAAATTTTTGATAAATCTCTAATATAGTATTTTTGCTTTATTGTTGATTGTTGTATCTTAAGGGGGTATTCTAGTGTAGAAATCCAAAAAACTTGAATTTTTTTTATATTTCATATTTTCAAAGTTTAATTATCTAAGAATATGGGTACGAGAAGGTTTTTGAAAATTTGAACTTATTTTCGGAGATATAGGCATTTTACTGACTCGGTCTTCATACTCGTTTGGCTTCACGCAAAACATGCGTTTTTCTCAGAACAGACTTTTTCAGTACTGTTCACACGATTTGTCGAGTTTTAATCGACCGATTCACTTAAAATCATCAGAGAGTCTTGTTTATAGACTTATCTATAGCCTGAAAAAAATTCGAGAAACTCAAAAAACAGTAAAAAAAACACTTTTTTTCAAACAGTCGCCAATTTAAAAAAAAAATCTTTTTACTCATCGCTAGTTCAGGCGATTGCGACATCATTGTAGATTAATAACCTGTTTATTTTTTGCATTTTCGATGGCTAGGAGGGCTAAAATCATGTCAAGACTGAGATGCCAATTTTTTGAGACTTTCCCACTTTATCAGCTGCCAGTTTTTACAATTTTCAACTTTTTTATTTTTTAATTTTTGTTTTGTATTTTAATAATTTTAATAAATAAGTGGTAAAAAATGGATAGTAAAAACATTCATTTCTTTCTTTTATGACTCTTTAAAAATGACCTAAAATTCATCGCTCTACACTAGAATACCCCCTTAAGTTATCCATTTCACAAAAATAGAATACTTATTTCAATTGTCTTAGAGTACATGTTGTAGATATAATATAAAGATGTAAATATAATAATGTTAACATTATGAATCAATATCGCTATTAGATTGTGATTAACTTTTCCTATTCTTACTGACTTAAGTTCATCAACGTGTGTGATCATACATCAATTTGTATCATTCTTAAATTAGAACTTTTTAGCAATTGAGCCTCTTAAAAACGATGACTTGAGATGAAGATTAAAATACACCGCTTTTAGATGGGGTTTAGATATAAATTTCTTTTAACCAAATTCTTGCGTTCCCGTAATTAATGCTGTTGACGCTTAAAAATAATACTTCTTACAATATAAAATAATTAACAATTAACAAAATCAGGTCGTAGAGGCAGACGTAACGAAACTGCATTTATTCATGATATAAATAATGGGGCCCCTCAAGTACACAGACGCAATGGTACCTTAGTTTTGGTATATCCTACTCAGAAACCAACACTCACGAGAGGTAAGCGAGGTAAATCTGTCCACGATATTCCTAGGCATGACGATGGTAAATCATCAAATTCACCAAATCACCAACTAATGGCAAGTCACAAATTCATCAAAGCACGGAATATCACTAATTCACCAATTCACAAAGCACACTCGCCTGGTTTTTGTACATTTTTATTCACGCTAGCACGTACACATTTGCTTTTCTTATCATTAGATTAATTTGGAATTGACAGATACGCTTTATTCCAAAGGAGAAATGGAGATACCATTTCTGCAAAAACGCTATCAGGCACTTCTGCTTTAAACTAACTTTTAACTACCTGTAGGATACATATCGTTAAATTTTTTGGGTCAAGGAATGAATGATGTACTCTATAGGCGGATTAAATAGTAATTTGGTGTCCAAGTATAGTATTTGACCTGAACATCAAATTACCAGATCTTTTGAAGAAAATATTGGTATGTTGTTTTGATATCACACAACAGAAAATTTGTGCAATATCCAACGACTGAACTGTGAAATTAGGAGATCAACTGGCTCTTATTCTTTTTGAGCAACAGTTTGATTTTCAACAAACTACAATAAACAATATTTTGAATAAACTGCATCCATTCTGATGCTGTACACGTCTAGTTATATCTATTTCTAGCATGTTTCATCTGTAACAATATATTTTAGTGATACTAATAACGAATTTTAGATGGTACGTTTGGATTAACATATGTTATATTAACTACTGCCAAACTTTATGTTTAGTCCCAAAGGGCTACATTTTAAATTGCAAATTGTTCTTCACATTGCAAACTGTCCTTTTTTTCATCAATGACATCAATTGTGAAACAATATTATCATAATTTCAGGCGGCGAGGGACCAGAATCCGAAGGACCCGATATATTTTTCCCTACCGACCGACCCAACAGCGGAATGACCCCTGTGATAGCGGACAGAAACAAAGGTCTAGAGTGCGCCCGCGGGAGCACCTTTTGCGAAAAAGTAGAAGGCTACCCGAAAGAATTCTTGTCGACGATTCTGCAAAAGGAGGCAAGAAAATACATGGATCTGTTTGGTGAGGACCAGGTACGACAAAAAACTGTACGTATCATTTTGATTTTTTAAGTTTGCCAAAGCTGGGTTGTCGGATTCTTTGGATTTCTTCTTCTTGAGGCCTCTCTTTTTACGACTTCTGGTAATTATGTGCATGTGATTTTAGTAGATGGTTTTTAGTTCTCCTGGAAAATAGAAGATCTACGATGCCAAAATTTCTACCAGTTCTGAGTTTTCAAACTATTTTTAGTATATGATAGACTGCCTGGTTTTGGATTTTTCAGTATGTGGTATTCGAGACTTGTATGCAAATGAAGTACATTTTTGCATACATAAAAATGCTGCAATATACAATACAGTATTCACAGTATCCGATATATTTCTATTTATATTTTGTAAAATTAACATATTTAAATATTATCCACGTGTTGAGTTGAAATACTATTTTTGAATTTTTCAAATACATTTATGCATAAAATTCGACTTATTAGTTGCAATAGATAAATTTTTATCATTGGATGTAAAATTGTACCAAAAGTGAATATGAACCAAATATATTAAAAATATCTTTAGATATGCAAGCAATAATTTGTTTACAATAAATAGACCAAATATAATTTTAATATTTAGATAAATAAATATTAAATAAATATTCAACTAAATATTGGGAAACTATGGTTTATTGTATAATTAACGTATTAGTTTTTTCATTTTTTTAGGTGGAAAGTGTTGTCAATGTTACAAATCGTATCGATTCGAATGACGATGAGCCTTTATGTGCATCCAAGGAAGAAATTGTGTACCCTCAAGCGGCTCAAAATAAGGACGACCAATGGCTTTATATAATCAATCAAGAAGGATATACGCAAGGAGTTCGTATTGAGAAATGCGCGTAAGGATAATAGAAATATATAATTCATAGCGTAGAAATTAGTCCTTTATTTTATTTCTATATTAGATTTTCATTTCACATCTTCCTCTATTCCAGGGACACCAGCGGTCAATGCGGTTCCTTACAATTGCCGCTCAATTACGAAACCGGCTGCAAACAGAAATACATTTACCGCAAACTGTTGGCGGTAAACGGAACTGGCATTGTTTCTGATAGTTTTCGGCTTCCGAGCTGCTGCGCCTGCTACATTCGAAATTCAGGAGCAGCAAGTAGAATCGCCGGAAATCCATTCAATGCTTCATCCAGACAAAGCTCGGTCCTGGACAAGTCCAGGACGGCTGCATCGACAGGATACAATTAAGTTTTTGCAACCATTTGTGATATTATGATATTTAGTAGTTGTATCGTTGTGTATTTAGTTATAGACGTTTACGAGAAAGGATTTGTAGTACGAACTCGTCACCTATGATATGAATATACGTGCTACCTTATAAAATAATTTAAATTGATTCAAAATGTTGTTGATGTTAATGCTGCACTGCATTAATTTACACAATTAGACATTTGGGGGTGATTTAAAAAATATCTATGAGAATCGTGCCCAATCAACATTTTACACCTGTATTTTTATTAAACATTTTTTATTGTCAACAATCTTTAAGTTCTTGAAACCACTTTGTTTTGTTGAAATATTATATACGTATAATAAAAAAATAGATAAGAATAATAAACATATCGCGACATCGCAAGATATTAATACATTTTTACTTCTAGTAAATTTTTACTCCAATAAATTGTACTATGATATTATGTATTTATCATATTTATGTTCGTCATAGTAATATAATAAATTATCTGAATTTAATTGAAACATTAAATTATGTTATTCAATAATGGAAATCAGAATAAAACTTCTCCAGTTTCTTATAAAGCAATTTACGATAACTAACCATTAAATCTCGCCTAACTTTATTTAAAGCATTTATTTAATAATGTTACTTTCCATTTTCTGAATATATTTAATTTAAATTTTAATACTTTAAGTAGTTATGTAGTTTGTTTTACAAATTTACAAAATCTTTATGATAAAATAAAAAATATCATTTTTTTTATTTATGGTTGAGTATCTCAATAATGATCTCCGATAAAGACCTAATTAATTTTAAATCATTTTAGTTTAAGATTTTTACAAACTGGGTAAAAACAAACTGATGTTTCAATACCCAATACAATGTATACTTAGCTTTTAATTGTAAATATATTTCATTAGTAATATTTTATAATCCCGGTGATAGTTAAAAGATGATCAAAATTTAAGCTATAAACCAAAGTTATTGGTTATTTTTGTACATAACTTGTTTAATATTTGGTCAATGTACATATTGTATTTTTGTGTAATAAACAAAAATAATTTAAAGAATTTCAGTGATTGACTAATAATGTTTCAATTTGTAATCTGTATCACTAAAATATATATTAGTATATTGTATAGTTTGTAAGTAATTATAGTTAATATAAATTATTTTTAATAAAAGATTATTTAATGAAATTTGTTTCTTCATTTTTCATTGATTGAAATTCAAGGTATTAGTCAATTCTTTGAATTATTATTAAGTTATAATTTATTGATAATTATTAATTAATGTTATCGAAGAATAAAAACTTATATAATTTAGGCATAACCAATTAATATGAAAGTGAAAATATTTGCATTGGATAAGGCCCAAAGAGGTCATCATTGTTTGAATTGGCTTAAAATTATGAATCGATTATTACTGATCGATCGATTTGATAAAAATTATATTTTTGCATTCAGGCAACACCCAAATAATAACTCCAGAAAAAAGGTGTTCATTTTCGGTTCGGTTGTGGAAGAAGACATTTCTTGGGCAAAATGGGTTGTGTAAGTGTTTTATTTTCGACTATTCAATTTAGTGATAAATTTGTGGATTTTTGCGTGTACATTACATTGTTTGTGTGATTAATATCGTGCAAAAGGAACAATTTTATATGGCTATGAATATGCAGTTACACTGGCATCAAGCGTAATGGCGGGCGCTTGGGTAAAAGGTAGGAGACACGTGTTTATTACTTTTAGATCCTCATTGCATTACTAAAATAGGAAATAATAATAATATAGACGAACAAATGTATTTATTAAATTTTCATAATTACTAAATGCACACAAAATATGTCAAATATCTCAATCACAGGGGCCCTTAACATGCGGTCCATTTCCATACTGCTTTTCATAAAACTCAATATACTCCTTCTTCAATCGTTCACGTTTTGCAAAATATTTCGGATACTGGGCTTTTTCCAAAGGATGCCAATAATCCATCACCCAATCTGGAGGAACAACATCTCGTGCATATGCCACTCCTCCAGGGCTCTGAGCAAATTTTATTGGCTGATAATGTAGATTTTGAAACAATTCTTCTTCACCTTCTGCCAACAATTCTTGGGCAATTTTAAAGTTTGGTTCACACTTATGACAATCAAATCTGCTTCTCAACAAAGTAGCTTCGTATCGGAAAACATCTCTTTGCCAATACCAGGCTTCTAAATTACGCAAGGCCCTTTTATAAAGGCTGAGGACACTTCTCCGGTGGGTATTCATGGGAACGGATTGATCTGGAAAATTATTGGTCAATATATCATAAATGAATGTACAATTAAACGTTTAACTTATGAATGATTGAATGCAGTAAATTTACTGAATACGACCAACAAATTATTACCATCCTATTTCAATCTATATTTGTGTCCTAAAATTCAATACAAGAGTAAATATTACCCAAAGTTCAAATGGACTTGTCAAATACTACAAAATGAAATATAGTCATTTGTTTTTGGCAAAACGTATCCGATTCAAATTTTAATATATTGCCTGGTTTTGTATATATATTTTCGATGATGTGATATGATGGATTGCGTTGTAGCCGGCGAAATAATTCAAACAAATTGCACATTCCGGCATACTATAGGCAATTTTCATAGAAATAAAAGGTTTAATTGTAAATTTATCTTTAGTTTATATTCTGTGCTGTATTATACAGAAATCATTTAATAATGTGATGACATAATACACAGAATAAAAGTTTTGAAATGGATTTCGAACGATGATTTATCCAAAATAAATCTTTTTTTTAAATTATATCACTTTTGTAATATAATTTAATAATAGTCTTTATTTAATTATACTTAATTTTACCTACAAACCGACCTCAGGAATAAAATTTAAAAAAAAATCTAGTCAACCCATTAACTTCTGGTCCTTGAAATCTTCGAAGGTTATGTTCTAATTGCAATTATGCACTAGTTTCTAATTAATGCACTTGAAAACAATGCATTTAGCAATCTTGAGAAAAATATAACTTATTTTTTCTTAAATTTGGCAATAAAAAAGATTTGTTTTTGAATCTCGCAGTTTCAGACACACATGCATAATTCTACAAATTCATTTCTAAAAATTTTGGCATCCATGAAGACGCTGAATGAATTATAAATTACTCTTGAAATTACTCCTTTTTTGTTATTTTAGCAAAATAATTTATATTGTTATAACAATGTTATAACCTGATCATGGATGCATAGATATTCGATAGCTCAATTGTTTTTGCTATCCATTTATTTTGTAAATTTTGTGTTGTATTTTCGTGACCACCATCCAATGTCACTTGTCATTCAAGTTAAATAGGTCATTAGTTCCTTGTATTCAGATCCATAATTTTTCATTTGTAGATGTTTTACAACACACCCATATATATTCTATAAATAAGACGTCGTTTGGGTCAAATTGCCTTGTGTTTTAGGAGTGTCAAGTCTAAAAGCTAATTGTGAGCGATTAATGCCAGCAAAACCGCTAAAGAGTTCGGGTATCAATTTTCTAAGAGGAAAGAAATGAGAAATGAAATATTCAATAAATTTAGCTATATAATAAAATTTTATGTTGGGATATTTTTGATACCCAATTATGTTATATCGATCTCTGCTCATTGTCTCAAACATATTTTAAAACTAGTGGTGTATGGCATCGTTCCTTAAGGCAAATTGCTGGTACTTCTCGTACAAAATTCAAATCAATAAACAAAATTAATTATCATTAAAATCTTTATAAAATATCTGATAATTCTTCATCAGTTTTTTTTTGTCGGATCTCTAAAATCACTGATCCTACCTTCCCAAAAATTCCAATCAGTTTTTTGTTTCATCAATACAAACAAAATGTTTTATGAATAATTTAAATTGGACGCTCTGTTTCCTCCTTTGTGGAATTTTTTACCAGGTATCTTCAAAAGGGCTGATCCTGCCTTCAAAATAAATTAATCAGTACGTCTCCTCGTTAATACGAATCAATTGTTCTTTAAATGATTGAGAAACCAGTTGATTCGTGTTCCCAAAATCGTCGACGAAAATTTGAATCCGAACACACATACATACATCCATTTTTCTAAAGTACCTCTGAAACGTAAATATATGAAAAGAAATTCATTTTCGATATTTTTGCGGTTACTATAACTTACCCTGCGGGAAGTTTATAATAGGTTTTCTACTCTGCTCAATCTACAAATTTCAATTTTTCTATAAGGAACATTTCAGTACCTCACTTGAAAATTGTGTACCTCACTTGAAAACCTTTTGTGTCCTTTATTGATTCCTGTCACCCACTTTTGCATCTACTCAGCTCTTGTAAAATATGCGATTTATAAATCGTGAATTCTACAGCATTTCATTTTTCATTCCAATCGGAACTGAATTGTGTTCTCATGACAGGCTTTTCGTTGACGGCATACAATGTTTATCTTTCTGGAAATAAATCTATAAAATCCTTCGGTCTGTGTTTTGATAACTCATAGATTTCTGCCACATCCTTCTGTTCGATTTCTGCCCAGTAAACACGGACACGAAAATCATTTTATTCGAAATTTATTACACAAAACAGAAATATTTGGGGACTTAGATTTTATTGTGAGTTTTATCGCCTTTATATGCTGGCGATTGGATTACAATAACTTTGCACAATTGTATTTCCTTCGAGAAAACCGAAGGACGGAAGAATCAGGTTTAGTGGATTTTATATATTAACATATATTTAAATTTAGTCAAATTTGGATAGTGCAACGGCAAATTCAACAATACTTCTTTAATAACATTGAACCTACATTTTTACTATTTGAGAAATAGTAATAATATAAATAATAGGAATAGTATCTATGCTTCTCAAAATAAGGGTAAATCACGAGGAGAAAGTGTAGGCGGAATTATTTCATAAGAAGTACCTAACAAATTCGTGAAAATTTTATTAAAATCAGTGCCCCTTATAAACTGAGCGCTTAACTTTAAAAAATATTTCATTTAAATTAACTCCACAATAATAAGTCTAAAATTGCGAATACATTATGGCTACTGAAATAAATATTGTTCGAGAGTGCATTACATATTTTATCGTTACCCATTAAACCGTCTACTAAAATAAAACGCTTCCATGACATAAATAACTTTTTTTTATGTACACATCTTAGAGATGATTGAAAAATAACATATGGTGTTTAAAATCGATAGTGTACAAAAACGAAACAACAAGAACGTATTTGCCTACATTTATTTGTATACTTTTTTCTACATATCACCCATTTAGATATATTCAAATTTTGTGTAAAATCTAGTGAATCTAATTTGTGCGTCAACCCAAAATAATCACAGTAGCTCACTGTCTCGCACTTTGTTTACGAAGCAAATATTTTAGTTAAATATGCTCGTCTTTGTTGACTTTCAAAACGTATTCGAATGCCAAAAGTCTGATTGAAAATTGCATGAATCAAGTTTGAGATTATAACAATAAACGCAAACATACTCGACATATGGAATCTTGGTACATTGATTTAATAATGGCAATAATATATTGAAATGAAATGGAAAAATTTGTGCTCTACTAAACGTCGTTGTTCTATATCAATCAATTTCTTTTTCGCTGTATCTGAAATCCGGATTACCGCAGGGCAGTGTGCTTGGACCGTTTGGGATACAAAAGCTTGAAGTTTATAACAAACTTCAACTTTAAACACATTTGTTGATAATACTTTTATGGACGACATAAGAATCTTCTACTGGGCGCTAATTGGATTAAATAACTAAAAAATTCATAGTAACAAAACCAAATGTGTACAAATAACAACCTACTTCTGCAAAGAGTATTGCACACAAAATTGTTTTATTAATACACAAGTTTCAAAAAAAGAGTAAAGTACTTTTGACTATATCTTGATTACAAGCAAATATATTGTAGAGAAGAGGGATCAGTTTTGATGAAGGCTTATGGGCTTGATAAAAATTACACGTTATTGCTTCTAGCGTATTTTTGTCCAAATAGTATTTTGCAAAAATATTTCTGAAAATCAGTTGAGCACCCCAATATTTTTCTTGGCTTTTTTCAAGTATTAATTACATCTATTATCAAAATAAATGTCTCGCGTGCGGCACGTCCACGAGGCCAAAGATAAATTCTGCCTTAACCCCATTAAAAATGTAATTAATAACGTTTCGTTTAATTTCTGAACCATAAATCTACTATGAAAAAAATCTAATAGCCTATTAAATGACAATTTAATATTGACAATGAATCAAACTTATGTGTTCAGAGGTAATTTGTAAGTATTGAGGTATGGAGTAAATAAATTCTCAAAGAAGTGAAGAATGTATTATACAAATTAAGGCATTGTAAATTTAAAATTCAGATACCCGTTTTGAAAATCTGCTATTTTTATCAAAATTTTACGATTATTTTCGAGAAGTATGAAATTATCTTCTAATGACTATTGTAATAATAATAATGAGCACATCACAATTTGACATAATTACAAATAAAACTTTTGCATTCTAATAGCTTTTAAACTCATGAAAAGTGTCATTACATAAAGAAGTTCACTAATATATTTTATTATTTTTATTGGAATGATTTTATATTAATCACTGTTAAATATTTTATGATGTAAAAGTTTAAAACAGTAATTATCGAATAAAGTATTTCGAAGTATCAATATTAATACATTCTGAAAAAGGTTCTAAAAATAATGAAAAATTACGTACCTAATCCTTTTATGTGTTGCTAATCTAATATATTTATCAAGTGTTCATTACTATCTTAATAAGTTCTAGTGTCAGTTTTAACACTGTTTTTTCAATAAGCATTTTTATATTTAACTTTGTTTTAAATAAAACTCTTCTGCTTTATTATAACCTTTCAGACAAATGTCATTTTCATCATTTTCTGCAACAAAACTAAATACTTATTACACTTGTGAATTTATCAAATTTGTCAAACAAAAATTTCTAGGCTACCTGCAATAAGAACTTAATTCTTTTTCCATTAATTAATTTCTAAATCATATTTAACATATATAAAAAATGGCGGAGCCCTTTGTTTACTAAAGTTTTATACTGAAAATATTGAAAACCAAAATTTACCGTTAAACGATTATTAATAATTTCTTATAACACACCTTATTTATCACCAATAACTATATAACTTTTTTTAAACTCAACTTTATTATTAAATATAAAATTATAAATAAAAAAGCTTTTAGATAAAACTCAATACAACTTAATTAATTTGACACAACACAACAAACGCCATTTGTAATTTTCATGTATGGTAACACTGATGAAAATTTTCCATATTGAAGTTGTGAAAACTTGTTTGTCAAGTTTCCAATATAAAAAAATATAAAAATTGTAATAAAAATAATAAATAGATATAAAATAATAAATAGATATATCACGTTTTTATATAATCTAAAAGAGGATTGAAAATATTTGATTTGAAGCCAATCATAATATACTATAAAGAGTAAAAAAAACATATTGTTATAATATCATTTGTATGCATTTTTTATTCTTTTGTAATAATCTATTAGTTTTCTTCACGCACCTTATTTATCCTCAATAATTATAGAACTATTCTTAGCACAACTTTGATAATAGACATAGAAGTGTTTGAAATAGCTCTAGATAAAACACTTTACAACTTTATTAATTTGACATATAACAACAAAAACGCCATTTTTATTTTTAATGTGATACTTCTGAAGTCAAGTATGCAACTTAAAAATATTGCGGAAAATAAAAAAATAAAAATAATCATTATTATAAACAATTGTTATTATATATATATTATTAATAACATTGCGTTTTCATATATTATAAATATATTAATACAAGTGGTTCTCAAAAAATATTTGGTTTTACATTAGAGTGTACGAGGATGTTCAAAGAACGTGTAATGTTGTAGTATTTTTTGTATCCACAAAACTAATTAGTTTAAAACAATATATGGATATTGAAAATAGTATATTTATTAATATTATTAATTTTAACACAAAAATATAAATTGACAATTACGTTACATTTGAATTTAGTGCATAACTCTGCAGTTGGTATGACTGTCGTTCTGACGGTTTGACTTGAAGTTTTGCAAACGAAACGTCAAAAACGATCATCGAAACTTGACATAATATTTATGCAATAAAAATGATTATTAAAAGATGTTTATTAGTTAAATTAATTAGTTTGAATGATTAATAAATAGTTAGAATATATAAGAAAACGGTGTAACAAGTTTAGGGTTTATATGAGTTAGTGTTAATTTTTGTACAGTAAGAATTAGGTCTTTGTGTTAGAGGTTTGTTTGTTTTAATTCATAATTTGAAAGCAATATATTAATTTGAGCTGTGATTCTCAAATTATACGTTATATTACACTAGTGTTTGATTTCCCATCTACTGATAACATAATGATGATCGTGCTTTAACTTCATTGAAAATACAATTAATAACCATTAATTTAATGACTGAGTCATCAATCTACTGTGCCAAAAATCTTATAGCCCACTAAATGACAATTTAACCTTGATCATGAATGAAACTGGTGTTTTGAGATATAGAAAACCCTAAAGGAGCAGGGGGCGCCTGCGCCGGAGCGCCCCACATAATTTCTGCTTCCTTCGGTTAATGTTTTGAATCAGTTGCACTCGCCGATACCATGCGGTAACTTCGAACTAATAATAGAAAAGTTTGCCAAAATTTACGTTGGTTATAATAAGAAAAGTTGCATTTTTGTGGTTGTTGTTGATAGTAAAAGTATGGCTAGGGATTTATGGTTTGTGATAGGAATTTGTGACTTTATTTGTAGAGACCCAAGCACCTAAAAAAATTAATAAACATACAAAAGTCTTGTGCAAGTAGTTTTAATCTAATGGCTTTTGGGTTGCTGAAAATACATTGTTAAAAATATGAACAAAAACCGTTAAATTTAAACAACAATTTTGTCATCAATATTAAAATATTATTTTTTTAGTTTTAAAGTGCGATTTTATAAAAAAAATCGTGTTTGGTCTGACTATAAATGAAATTGTGAGAATTATTTAAGATTTATACCAAACTTTAGTGTAACTTAGTTTATTCAGGTTAAAAGTGAAAATTCAAAGTGATTTTTGCTATTTTTATTTAACGAGTCTGGTGTACATTAAGCTGATAGAATTCACAAAGGTCAGCATTTCCTTTTTCTAAAAAAAATATCATTTTTTATTATATTTATATTATATTTCTAATGATTTGCTAGAGAATTTCATTCATACCGATATTTTATGTACTCTAGGTTTAAAAAGTTAGCCAAAAAGATTCAATGTTAAATAACTAATAAAATGTATATAAAATATTTTGCACAAAAATGGAAATATATACAAAATAATATTTGATTTATTTCAAATATATTTCCATTTTTGTGCAAAACATTTCATATACATTTTATTAATTATTTAAAATAATTCAGTTATTTCAAATAATAATTATATACAAAACTTATTATACACATTTTCTGCCTTTATTTTAGAACAGCAAAATGCGGATAAAATATAATAAATAATAAATAATTATTTTAATGATTGTTTTGAAAATAAATTCAGGGATTTTAAAGATATAATCCTGAATTTGTTTAGAAGAAACTTAATAAATAAAATATTTTAACAAATTTTCTCTAGATAGAGATCCCTAAGAAATTTTATTTTTTTGAAATCCAGAAGAGGTAAACATAAATTTTGTTAACAAATAATTTTTCAAAATATTTTTATTAATTTCAATGGGGATCGCAAAAAATTGTATTATTTATTTATTGGAATCATAAAAAAGTGAACAAAAATTTATAAGAATGTCTCTAATATTTTTAAATTGTTGATACAAAAAAAATATTATTTTTGATTTTAAAGTAGAAGCAAAAGACCAAATTTGTCCATAAGGAAATTTATAAACAATTTATTATTTTTAGGGGAGTTCTCAAGATCTCCAGTTTTCTTATAATATTATAATCCAAATATTATATTTTATTAACAATATTATTAAAACAAAAAAACTATAGATATAACAATAAACAATCACACAATAATCTTAATTTTAATAATTGAACTGAGTTTTAAAATTTTGGCAAAATCAAAATCCGAATTATTCAAATCAATTTATCAGTTTTCTTTATATTTGCTATTTTTGCACTTTTTGCTCTGTATCTCCTAAACGACTGGACCTGTCTGTGCCAAAAATTAGTTAGCTTATCTCATCATCAATGCGAATCGAATGTTTTTTGAATCATTCAAATCGGCTAAAAATCGTGAACAAGAAATTGAATCCACACATATATAATGATTAAAAGAATAAGATATAAGAATATCGTTATATTGAATAGAAAGTTAGCCTTTGGGATGGTTTTTCTGAAATAAAAACAGAATACTCATAAATTATACGTGCACGTACATATCCTAAATAATATTTCATTATCAATTCCCTTTGATAAAGTCCTATCCAAGTATTATATTAGAACCTCCAATTTTGTTCAGAAATCCAATAAGAGTTAGTAAATTCCAAAGTTCTTCTCTTACATTAATCAATTTCCATCAAAGTTATAATTTTCCTGACATGTTTGCTCAGGACTAAAGAGATTACCATTCGGCATATGTTTTAAGGCCACGCAAAAGTGTAAATATTTAAATTATTATATTTCATTCGTGTTCTCACATAATTTAAGCAAAAATAAATCATAAATTTTATTACACGTCTGGCGTATATGCTTCAGCGAAATTTAAACAAATGTGATTTTTTTGATATAGGAAATTTCAAAGTCCGCATCATGAGTTTTGCCGCAGAATTTTTGCGGTTAAAGTTTGCTTAATCTAGGTTTACGTTTATGTTAAAATTGGGTTCCATAATAATAAAATGCAATGGTTTTTGTTACATTTTCGTATACACGAGGTTTAATAATACTTATCTCAAACTAGAGGATCATATCGTAATAGAGAGTAGGATTAAAGAAATCATAATTCTTATTTATTGCTGGAACGATTGTAAAGTTTAATGATTATGGCATGAAAATTCAAAATATAATCTACTAATCGCATTGTTATCAATGATATATTTATATATATATATATATATATATATATATTATCTAAAAACAATAGCATTTCTATTATACCAGAAAATTATTTCATCTTGAATAATATTTTATCCGGACGTTTACCCACACATTCCTCGATTTTTTATGATCCAAATATACATTTCAAGTAATTTTGATACATAAATAAGAATCTAAATACACACTTCTATACATCAATTTCTGGCGTATTCATTCATGTTATATTTGGATTTCATTGCTGAGTATCATCATCAAAAGACTATATACAATTAAATTTGCATGGTACAATAGTTGGAAGATATTCGGTCGAAAAAATATGGTTTCTTTTGATCTATGATGTAAATATGTGATATCATAAAATACATATTTTTTATCATGTCAATATTAATTTTAACATCTTAGTAGAAAAATGACAACATTTTTTTATCGGCATCTCCAATTCCATTTGAAACATCAGAAAATTTTTGGTAGTAGATACCACAAATGTCTAAATCGAATGCCAATCCAGTGATTGGAAGATAATGAATAGATTTTAATCCATGTCCATTTTAACATCTTAGTAGAATTATGACAATATTTTTTATCTGCACTTATTCCATATGAAACATCAGCAAATTTTTAGTAGTATGTACCAAAAATGTCTAAATTGAATGCCAATTAAGTGATTGCACGTCCGCGATAATGAAATGATAGTTGGAAGATGATGGATAGATTTTCGTCAATGTTTTTTTTAAAAAAAATCGAACTTGTTGGGAAAATTTTTTCGGCTTTCGAAATATCAGTTGTTAAGAGGTTAAGAGCAACAGGAGATCTCGGGTTCGATACCAATATGTTTCTAAGTGAAAATTGCCCTTACCCGGCATTGCTGCAGCAATGAAAAATCAGCCCTATCAAATATTCTAATAATAAAATCATCTAATATGGATGAATTAACCATTGGGTTACCATCTAAAAATACGAAGTAAAGAGAAGTTTCAGCCCAACAGCTTATAGGACGTCAGGTTCTGATTAAAGAATTAAAAAAAAATTAAAAAAACAATTAAAATTAAAAAAAAGCAAATTAGGGAAAATAAGTACGTTAGGATGCCTCCATTGAGTTAATTCTAAGTGGAGATTAGTATGTATTGCGATTGTGTTAAGATGCGTTCAGACCTTCTTCTTGGTGACGTCTTTCATATGTGGTATTTTTAGGTCCTGATGTATCGTATGAGATTACTTACAAACCATGGAGTGTCGACTAAAGTTCCATTAATGAAGAGAATGGCAAATAAAATTTTATTTTGCATTTTCTGCATTTTGGCTACATGTGATTCTGCTAGCGCATCCCCACAGCTCTATGCCGTAGGCCCACAACGATTTCAGCACTGCATTATAGATTAAAACTTTGTTATAAAGTGAAAGTTTTGACTTTCTACCTAAAAGCCAATTTAACTGTTGCATTTTTAGTAAAAAAAAATAATACAAAAATCGTGTTGATTAGTTTTTGGTAAAGTTTTTGTAAACAAAATCTGTTGTTAAAATGTTTTTACAAATTACTAAAACATTTATTTATCAATGCTACGTGTGTACTGATCATGCATTTGAATAAATCCCTTTATTAAAGAGATTTATATGCATTTCACTAAATTTTTTATGAATGCAAGCAATCCTACAGTTGCAATATAGTATTTAAAGGGCAAATGTAACGCACGAATTACAGGAATTTCTTAGTGCAAGACCAGCATAATTTTTAATTATTTTCCACATAAAACCATAATTCTTTTTTCTGACTATTATATTTTAAAAATAGACATCAATTCATGGAAATATAACAAGTTTGCAACTAGAAAAACGGTAATCACAGTAATTCACGTGTTCGCATTCGCGTGCTCCAAAGAACTCAAAAACAAAACATTCCAACAGCATTGTACCGAGAAAAGCGATATCCTACAGGCTATTTATGTGTTTTTATATTAAACTAAAAATATATTTTGACAGGATAGCATACAACGTAATATGATAAAGTACACAACGTGGATTTGCCTATTCAGATACTGTTAAAAGTTATTTATTATTGATGATTCCAAAACCAAACTGTATGGTGTTCCTCCAAGGCGAGACGGCTCGAGTAGGTGTTGGATAATATATTATTCATGGGACGGAAGATTTTTGGAATTTTGCAAAATGTTTTATTAGCACGGTTGTAGGCGAGTTAAATTAGGAAAATTGGAATGGATTAACGGTAATTCGTCAACTCTGATATGAATTGTATATCAACCCATAATATTTTTATCATTTAAGTACTGTACTAAATTCAATTTACTACGGCAAATAGAACACCTACCCAATATGTTGCGAATTATTTGAATTTCATGCATTTCGAACCAATTCATAGGATGTATTCTGAACCTGAGTGAATTCAGTTGACTGAATTCCTGTTTGTTTAATTGTTCCAATCGCGATCTATTCAGTATTGTGTTTACAGATTGAATTGACAAATTGCATACAATTTTCGTGGAAACCACTATAGTCCAGAGTTTGATTTAGAGCTTTATTTGGCAAGTGCTTGCCCTGAAAGAAAAAAATAAATTGAAAAAGAATGAATCTAGCAGTACTTCCTGGGATCATGTTGACTCCAGTATGAAAATCTAAAAACGTTGTGCCACTGCCAAAATGCCACTTACACATTCTAATTTTATTACCTTGAAGTGATTGCAATTTCAATTATATTCTTTGTCCTTTTGCTAGTTCACTGACTTCTACCACCCAAGAGTTTTTTTTTCACGAGGTGCTGAAATATTAACATTTCTGATGTGATGTTAAAACAGAAAGAACGATGTAACTTTAATAATAAATGAGCAGAAATTAGTTAAATTTTTTGGCACCTGACACATATTACACCTGGTCACGCAATATGCACACGACATGAACTCCTCCTCATTACATATTATTAACGAAAGTCGTAAATTCTTAACGGCGAGAACGAAATTATACACTTTTGTGGTAGAAATATATTATATTTTCTGCAAGATAGGGTAATCGATATTTGTGGTCTATATTTGAAAATACAGAGTTGCTCTATAAGCCCTTTAGTAATTAATTTTGTGCTAGGTTGTCTAATATCTCATTTACGAGAGTGGCTATATCTCTAGAATTATGATGAATAATTATTGCTATAAATGACTCAAATAATAAGCGAGAATGCTACATACACTCAGTTTCATTATTAATTTATTACACACAATCTCTGCAAAAAATCAAGGAAACCTTGTCAATAGTCTTATCTTTTCAAACTTGTCATTTCTCAAATATCATTTCTCTTGTTCACCAATTCATCCCCTGAAAATCCAAGGCATTTAAATTATTTTCTGTATAGAAATACGACCCTTATCTCGTGAATTGAAAAGTTCTAAATATCTCATTGATGAAATGAACTCATTTGCTTAAATACAGAAATCTTTTGCAAACAAACGTGATGAGAACAATTACAAGCACCGAATTCTTAATTAAGATATGAAGATCATATAATGGAATTATGTAATAACAAGAAAGTAGAAATTTGTTTGAATTATGTGTAAAGTTTACGGGAGGTAACTCAATATTTGATCAAAGTTTGGGGATGATCAGCTTAGGAAAGATGTTAGTAGATATAGGAAAGTAATATAAAGGTTTTAGTAAATTGAGACCAAATTGTTCACTTAGTATTTTAACAAAAAGTTTTTAGAAAACTTGCTCAAGGGCATGGATAAGCCTTTAAATTTCAGAAATGATTTTCAGTCCCTACACTTTACAACTTACATTTCATATCAAAAGTCGTAATTTTGTTCATTTTATTTGAATTCTGCATGTTTCAGTGCATCTGTTCTTCCATCTGTCACAGAATCCAAGTTTTGAACAGTAAAATGCAAATTATATTTCAAATATGAATAAATAAAATTCCCAGTTGGTTAGAAGTTGGTAAATATAAAATGGGGCATGTCTATTGATCCACTTTAGAGGTGATAAATTTTATCTAACATGGCAAAAAATGCTTTATATAAATTTTATATAGTTTTTTATTTGAAGTACAATTTTAAAATAAAGACCAAGATGTAGTCAAAAATTTGTCCTTATCTTAGCACATCAAAATTAAAATATCCTGTACCTGTGTGCACGCAGTGCGCCTTTCCCTTGTATTTTGAAATGAAAAGATTTATACTTGCTTAAATAATACGTGTTAAATAGACCGTCCGGTACTTGGTGCCGTCCGGCGTTACGGGACTTCCCCCTATTACTTATTTGCTGATAGCATCGAACCTTCTTGGTTTGATTGAAAAGGTTCATAAGTTTGATAATATTCTTTTCACTAATAGTAGAATAAATTTGATAATGATACAATTATTTATGGTAAATAATTATTTTATGAATTTTAAAAAAACTTGACATTTAACAAAAAAATAAGAAAAAGGATCACAAAACCCATATTACAAAATCATGTCTCTCTTGGTAGTACAACATGTGTTACATATTATTGTGTCTTTTATACCGTTCCTCTGGTGATAAATCATTTTTATACAAAAAGTGTTTCGTTAAAGTCTGCAAACTTTCATAATAATATTAAACCGCGTTTTTAACATGTGTATATAATAATACATTAGGCGAAAACATCACGAATAAAAAATTCTTTGTGACTTGACACGAAAGTCTAGACATGAAAGTCATGATGTCCTGATAATTGCTTACAATGGTTACATTTTGTGAATACCCTCAGAATATTCATAATAATAATAGAACATTAAAAAAATCCCAAAATATTTCTTCGAAATTATTTTTGAAAAAAAAAATTCTAATAGATATTAAGGTCAAATTTTTGCATAAGATTTTTGAAAGGCAGGAGATTCATATTGATAAAACCATATTTATATTTTATTTATTGCATGTCCATGTAGTGTTTTAAATATTAAAATTATTACCTATCATTTAATACTCATGTTTCAAAATATTTTCTCCTATCCATAAATATCTCAGTTAAATATATCGCAAAGAATTTCAAATTCGAATAAAATGTGTGTATATAATATAAATCGAGCTCGACATATGATTTATTTCAAAAGTTCTATCTTTATTTACAGAATAAACATATGAAAGAGTTTATGGCAAAGCTCGATTCCAAATATTATGATTTGCGCTGTAAAGGTAAAGAATCCACGATTTTTTCAGAATTTGAACTTGTTTGTTTTTACGAGGAAAATTCTCTGGAAAAATACTGCTTAATTATGCATCTAACTTTTTATATAGCGACGTTCCATTGTATTTTTTACATCCAAATTTACTTTTGACATTAGACAGTACTTTTATAAAAAGTCAATATGGTAAATGTTAATTAATTCCTTAAAATGAGTCTTCTAAAAATAAAAGAAGTATTTGGAAAAACACGAAACCTTACAGATAATCGCGTGTCCTGCCAATATATTATAACTCTCTTGCATGAAATAATATTTTGAAGTTTGCATGCAATGCATTGTATTTAGTTTACACCATCATGGCATTTGATTTAAACTGGCAATCATCTATAAACTATAGTGAAATATTAGTTTTGAGTTGAATAAATATAGTTTGTACATGTATATATATACCCAAATACTGTTGGGTCTATCACACATTAAAGAACTATATTTTTCTTGAAAAAAACTATTTTACAAATCAGGACTCCGGCTTGTGAACAACTTTAACATAAAGACTAACACCGCATTTTCTGAACAAAAACTCCTATTAACATTGAACGTCTTAGAAATCTAGCCTATCAAATGAACTGCTTAGATTGCAACTTGATTTATATCGGAGAATCGAGCCAAAACTTAATTAATCGATTAACATAGTCGTAAAAAAATCCACTTTAAAACATAATATAGATTTGTTTAACCTGACAATACTACGTTTTGAAAAAAATATAAAAAAAAATTTGAAGGGGTGTATTTAACCATTTATAATGATAGAACAATTAATATAAAAAATGAAAAAATTAACACAATTCACAATTCATAGTGATTTACAAAAACTTATGTGCTTTGTTGATGTTTTATTTTGTTGGTCCAAAACTTTTAAATCTGTTAGCCCCATTTCTCAACCGCACTGTTTTTTCGACCCTATCTCAATAAATAAAATTTTAAGTTAAAATTTTCAACCCTTTCTCAATAAATATAAAACCCGGTTCTAGATCCAAAATAAAAACGAATCTTTTAATAGTTTTTCCATGATCTCTGAAACAAAATCGACTTTTTATCGGCTCCGGAGCGCCCTCGTACCAGGGGATTCCGGGCGATTCGATGGGATTCCGGGCGATCAGTCAATGGGGGCGCTCCGAAGCGCGAGATTTATTGACATGGCACTGCCGGCGCGTAAAATCTATGTCTGACATAAAAAGATATGACTAGGAATCGACAAGTCATTTTCACGACAAATGAATTGTGAAAGCAGAAAATATAAATGGACATGAATATGTTGTTTTACAGAAGTGAATGTTAAAATAAAACCCTTTGTCAGTATTATACCCTTTATAGTTAATTATATAGAATCTAGTAAATGTAACTTCAATGTGCGAGTCAGGATCATTTGAACTAAATTTGAGCAAAATGTGTTAGGATTTATTATTAGGATAATCGTGATATTTTTACGTTTTTTTTTTCTTTACCAATTTTTTTTATTTTAAAACTATCAAGTATTTAACCATTTACAATCCTGATTAAATACACCAGTTTTTGGTAAAGCTTGCCAATACAACTAGTGCTTTGTTTCAAGCAGGGCCTCTAAGAGTTGACCTATTTTGAAAATTTTGGAATCACAGTTCAACAAAAAATCCTAGTTCGTTAAGACAATAACCGAAAAATGGTCAAATTTTCACCAAAGCTCTGTTATAATCAATACTTTCTCTCTGTTTCGGCTTGACGTTGAGTTCTGGGACACCAGGTAAATATATATATATATATATATATATATACATATATATACATATATATATATATATATATTAGGGTGGTCCTTAATAGGACATTTTCGAATTTCCTTGCTCCCAAGGGATCAAATGGTTCCAAATTGATAAAAAAACAATTTTCTGAAAGTTTTAGCTCTAAATATTAACTTTTAGATAGTGCGCAATTTAATCAAAGTTCGTATGGAAATAGCATGGAACAAATTTTGAAAATTAAAGAAAAAATTTTAGGTATAATTTAGCGACAAATGAATTAAAAGGGAAAATTCGTGTAATTTTTTATTGAAAATTCGACGCTCTGCAAAATTTTTGAAAATTTTTTCATGCTATTTCCATACAAAACTTTGATTGAATTGCGCTCTATCTAAAAAACAATATTAAGAGCTAAAACTTTCAGAGAATTGTTTTTTATCAATTTGGAACCATTTGAGCCCTTGGGAACAAGGAAATTTGAGAATGCTTATATTAAGGACCACCCTTATGTATATATATATACACACATATATATATATATATATATAAATATATATATATATATATATATCCAAATATATACAAGAATTAATGGCAACATCTAAAATACGATCAGACTATCCCATCTAACCTTTTTGCATTACATATCTACCATCAAGGAAAAAGTTGGAGAATTAAGTAGGAAGTATAAAAGTTATATAGCCCATTTTATGTATATATATATATATATATATATATATATATTATTTATATGTATATATATATATATATATATATATATTATATATATATATATATATATATATGTATGTATGTATATGTATATAAACATCTGGCATTAATAAGGCTTACGCCTAGAAACGCTAATGGATGCGTTCGAATATACATTTTCGGCCTGTGCGCCTTTCTTTGGCATTCACCCTAAGGGTTGAATTCCGGAATAATATCATTTGACGGGAAAAAGGGCACCCCTATCATTTAGGCAATATCGATAAAAAAACTTGTTGACATATACATTTGAGCATACATTAAATATTTATATTTATGAAGAGGAGAAACGGTTTGAAAGATCGGTAATCCATTACAAGGATGTAATAGAACGTTTAGGCCGATTTAAAATTCTGAGCGACCTTAAAAATTTGGTGCTTGTTTTACTATTACATAAAGAATTAATTACATTTTATGGATTATCTGTCATTTAATTTTTTCCAAGGATACATTGTTTCAATGAATTGTTCAATCAACTACGTATTAATTGACAAAATGACTTTCCGTTGAGTTCAAACAAAATGTCCCTTTCTATTCATTGCAAAATAATTAAGTATATCTTTTATGATACGCGTCACAGGCAGACAGAAACGATAATGAATGAAAAATGTTTTTCCACCCTACAATGAAGATAAAATAACAGCAGCAAAAAAATAAACAACCCGTAACAAGATTTTTCTTTATGACAAACAGTGATCGTTCTCGCTTATTTTTTCATTAATTTTTACTTTAAATCCGGCTGGTTCATAACAAGAAATGTCATGACGTCGCCGTTATTAATTGTGTAAAGATTTTTTTGTATTTCTGGAAACATTTTGATGTGATTCTAGTAGGCGGAAACGGAATAAATTAATGGCCTTATCAAAATATGATTAAGTATGCAGGAAAAGGAATGTGAATATGTCCCGCCAATTTCGAACACAAAACGTGGTGTTTCTAACATAATTAAAATTATATATATATATATATATATATATATATATATATATATATATATATATATATATATATATTGTCTATATATTCATTTTTATTTACATTGTGATATCAGATCATGTAATTTCAAAAAAGTGAATTTTATTATAAAGAGTTATATATTTTAATTAGCTTAAGTTTTAATAAGTCAATGTGTTCATTCTGTACTAAAGTTATCTATCATTTTTACTGCGATAGTTGATACATGTATATGTACATATATATATATATATATATATATATATATATATATATATGTGTGTGTGTGTGTATGTATGTATGAGTTAAAAAGTCGGGCGTTACATCAATAAAAATAGTATGAAAGTTTTAAAAAAAATATTTATTTAAAATACATACGTTTTGGATAGCATCTTAGCCTTCATTCAGTGGTAATTAATTTTACTATAAAAATTAAAACTAAATAAATAATATAAGGGAAATTTCATAGTAAAACAATAATAATTATTATTATTATAAAACACTTACAATTTTGTATCCTAATATAACATATGAAACCATTATTAATCCAGGTATGAGTATGTGCACATTGATAAAATATATATACTTTAACATCACAGATGGTAAAACACACGGAGTTCGGAGTTTAAGATAGAAATGTCACATTTTTTCTTGAAGCAGTTTTTAGCATGTGTTCAAATTTTACGAGTGTTCAAATTTTACAAAAGCGATGGGATTTTGTCATTTTTTATAAAATTTTGACTATTAAGGAACCACGTGTTTGTTTCGTTCAATGCTGTATTATCAATACGTTTGGTTATGACTTTGTCGTTATGCAATTGTATATATATATATATATATATATATATATAACGCAGAAAATCTACTGTACATTTATTAAATGAATTTCAAAAAATATGAATGATTAAGTTTTTCTTTACTATCAAACAATTACAACATATCTTTTTCCGTATTTTCTTGAAGGATTAATATTCCAGCACTTTTATACGATTGTGTAGCTTTATCCAGAAAATCTCTTGAATGTTCAAGTACATAACTTCTTTATTTCAATTCGTACTTCGGATAACACTTCAGAATCTTTTATGATATAAATCTTATGGTAACTTCGAACAGTAAATTATTTTGACATTGGAATTTTCTCCGAATCGTATCTAAAGTTATTGGTAAAGGACTCTTTACCTCTGTTTCAGAATTTTTGAAATTTTTGCTAAGGTTAAGGGATTTATAAAAACGAATATATTGAATGTTTTTAATTCATAAAAAATATAATACAACAAATAAATAGATCAATTAAACCTAGGCGACTTAAATAATTCACTAAAGTCGAGCAAATTTGTTTTGAACTTACTTGACCATATTTTGCATCAACTGTGATCATTATAAAATCGACTAAATTTTATCCGAGCAACTTACTCAGCTAGATTTAATTAACCCAAACAAACCAACATATTAAATTTAATAGAGTATATTTCAACCCCGAGTGTGTATTTCTATAATTTAATACAACCAGATGGTATTCTGTGGGAATTGGCTAATGGTTTCACATCAAATGCAGAACGTTGAAAAAGGTTTCCATGGTTCTCGGCTTTTATGATTAAACACTTTTTATATTTTGTGACATATGACATTCACAAAGTGCCATATTACTGTTTTCATAACATATTCCTTCAGTGAGAATATTTATAACTCAACAGGAATATTTAATTTCACATGTAAAGGAATCATGTGGAAAAAATACTCTTGTATAAAACAAACTTCATTTAAGTTATAAATCGATTCTTCTCGATTATATTCATTTAAGTCTTTTACATTGGAAGAATATTTAATTTAATTACAATCCTCCTACCAATTTTCTTAAGGATATCATGAACAAGTATTATTTCTAAACCGATAATCGATAACAATTATCGAATGCTAATTGAGGATAATTTGCTTTGCAAATGAGTCGAACCAGACACTTCACAAAGGGATTATTAGGAAACTCAAATATTATTTCAATTCTGTGCAGATAGGAATTGAATTTAAATTGTTGGGAATTAGGAGAAAAATTGTGGAGATGATTTTAAATTGTGTATTTAGGAATCTAATAGTAGGTACTTGAAATAAATTGCTGTTTCATTTGATTCGACAAATGCACTTCAAAACGTGAATGTGTTTTTTAATACCTTATATAATTATTTGAAACACGAACTGAATAAAATATGATATGAAGTGAATAAATAAATAATCAAATAAATAATTAGAAATAATAACTAGTGGTGTATGGCATCGTTCCTTATGGCAAATTGCTGGAACTTTTTTTTACCGTAACGAAATGTTCGAGGAATATTAAATGTTGTCTAATATTTATAAAAATTATATAAACTGAATTACAAAGTTAAAATTATTTATTTGAAGTATATAGGTGAGCTTTAGAACTTTAGCCAGAATTAAAATTAAAATCTGAATTATTTTCGATATATAAAAAGAAGAAATCCAAAAGCAATTGCTTTGTCAACACAAGGAGAAAGTTTTTTGAATCATTCAAACCGGGTGCCTAGTTCTCCCAAAAACTGCTATTTTTGTACATTTAGCTCTGTATCTTCGAAATGGCTAAATTTGCCTTTGCCAAAAACTAATCACCACTTCTCCCCATCATTACGAATTGAATGTTTTTTGAATCATGCAAATTGGATACTCCGTTCTTTCAAAAACTTGATTTCTAATTTCTGAACTCTTTGCTCCGTATCTCCGTAACGGCTGGGCCTGCCTTTGCCAAAAACTAATCAGCACATTTCCCTATCAATAGGAAAACGTGGACGAAAAAATTTGGACACACAAAACACACACACATCCATTTTTTCTGAGGTATGCCAAAATATTCAGAATCTTCTGAAACGTGAATATATGCAAAAAAATTATTTTCGATTTTCGGCCTATTACTATAATTTTTCTCAATTAACAAATTATATTGAATTTATATAGAATTTATATCAAACTATTATTTTCAGTCAAGCATATGTCTATAAAAAGTCATCATTGATGTTTGGTGCTAATTAATTACTTAAAATTGTTTTTTTTCTGAGCCATGTATTTACCATTTCCCCATTCAATATGAGCCCAATAAGGGTAATGAAGGTACAGTATTCAAATATTGCATCATGATTCAACTCCCAAATCGTGCGTTCAAATGCAATAACCCAATTCCCAATTATTTTTAGTAATTTTCCAAATAATCCTTTACAAATTGCACAAATGCATTTCGTTTCTTAATATCGTCTAAAGCTCAAAAAGCTTTAAAGAAGCACATTGAACTCATTTAAATGCACGATAACGAGCTTATTAGAAGAAATACAACGTGCAAACTTGTTCCTTCTATGCAGCTACAGTAAGCAATTTTGCGACGAGAAGGAATTCTTTTCAGCTTCCGAACGACGTGTCACAATTCACGGCAAATCTTTCCTAAGAATCTAGAGAAACAGACAATTTCTATATAAATAGCATCTTAGAAGAAGAAAACATATTAGACATATGTGCAGTGGGAAAATCTTCAATAAGTCGTGAGAGGGATAAAATGTTCCAAGAGTAATGGAACATTACACAACTTACAGGCAAAGAAATGTTTTTGTTTTGGTTGTATATTGAACCAAAAAGCTTTTCTTTTATTTGATTTTGTTTTAACATTAGTTTCTCGACCGTTTCACCAACACCCAGTTTATTCATTCAAAACCAGGCTGTGATTAATAATAATTATAAATGTTATTTGGGGCTTTTGTCAATCGCATTTAATTTGTGAACAATTTGAAGATCAAATGACATTCCAAAAATCCTTCAATTCATCAGCAACTGTATCCTTGTCAAGTAATTTACTTCTTATATCCCCTCAATTTCTTCCATTATTGTAATCTTTCATAAACTGTGTCCCTTCTGATCAAGTCTCATGCTCAAATAGACATGAATAAGATTCAATCACAGCATCTTCTTCGCCTTGGATGGCAAAGATACTTATTAAGGTATCCGATTCAGAGTTCCATACTTCATTACCAATGTCGGAAGCATCTAAGTTAATTAGTGTTTAGATGAAAATAGAATTAGCGACATTGTGCAAAAAGCAACTCTCAGACATCCTCCTTCATCCTATCATCACATTTGTATAAATCTATAAGTTGTATCCTTGTGAAAATTAAATTAACATAAAAAACTTCCTCATTGGAAGATCTGATATGAATACTTTGCATAAGGAATAAGGAAGTGCCTACCGAAAAACATAATGTATTCATGAAACGCGTGCGAAAAAGTTTTTAGATGATTTACTCGAACATTGTTCACGAATTGACGAAGTTTTTGATTCTGAAGGAATTATGAATTTTGTAATAAATTGTGTATTTTGTTTCAAAATATGGTCAAAGAATATTAAATAAATTAATGTTATGCCATAACACGTGGTATTCGAAAACGGTGAGACATTAAAAATATTTGAAAACACGGAATAATTTTTTTAAGTGTTCGTGAAATTAACACTATCACCGTTCGGGACACCAATTGCATGAATTAATGTTGTATGAGAAAAACAATTTTATTTGTTCGTATGTGCCAAAGTGACCTTTAACTCGACCCGCCCTAATATATATATATATATATATATATATATATATATATATATATATATATTTGAATAATCTTGAATTTGATGTTGATATATATGTTAAATTTGAGTTAAAAAGTCAGGCATTACATCAATAAAAATAGTATGAGATTTTTTTTTAATTTATTTATTTGAAATCCATACTTTTCGGCTAGCATCTTAGCCTTCATTCAGTGGTAACCAATTTAACTATAAAAATTGAAACTAAATAAATAATATGTAAGAAATTTCATAGAAAAACAACAACAATAATGATAATAATAGTAAAACACAATTTTGTGTCCTAATATAACATATGAAACCAATATTAATTCATGGTATGAGTATGTGCACATTGATAAAATATATATTTTTTAACATCACAGATGGTAAAATACACTAATAAACATGATAACTTAATAAGTTGTCGAAACTAAATATTTACTGTTCGGAGTTTGAGATAGAAATGTCACATTTTTTCTTAAAGCATTTTTGTCTTAAAGCATTTTTGTCTTAAAGCATGTTTTAGCATGTGTTCAAATTTTACGGGAAATTTAAAAAGCGATGGGATCTTGTTATTTTTTAAAAAGATTTGGCACGCTATTAAGGAACCACGTCTTAGTCTCGTTCAGGGCCGTATTGTCAAAACGTTTGTTTATGAATTTGTCGTTATGTAATTGTAAAAACAACCCCTCAGCATTAAAAGAAGATTCGTTTTAAATATATATATATATATATATATATATATATATTAAATTATATTAACATTAACTTAGTATCTTATTAGTAAATAAATCTTCTTAAACATGATATAAATCATAGTATTGCAATCTAAATCCCATCATTTTCTCTGAACACCCAGAAATGCAATAGTTACATAATCGAATTCATGAGTTTAACAAAATATCGGAAAAATTCAATTTATGTGCACATAAATCCTAGAATGCACGATATTGCATTCTATTTTATTGTTGGGGCTTAAGATTTATCGCTAAGTACTTGAATCCTGAGAAAAGTATAAAATAAATACTAATGGAAGAGATTTGTTAGAAATTATATAATAATGGGAATATATCGTTGAAAAAGTACAATGACATAAAATTTTATTATAATTCAAACTTTAGAATGAAATATATATATATTGAACCTTATAAAAAAAGAAATATTAATACTAGACAAAAAAATTTCCAGTGATAGTACTCGAGTATTTTATTCGGACACTTTTTTTTAATTGTGGTGTCAAACGATTTGGAATTGCCTTGAAAAATATAAACATATTATTTGGAGGTTGAAAATATGATACATTTATAATTAAATTACACGTGCAAATCATTTAATTTTCCCTGCTACACATACATCTTTCAAGAACCGCCTGCTCATTAAAATAAAACCTTTTCTACTGTATAATTTCATCAAATGATCTTTTTCGTGTGATTTATTTTCTTTCAAGTCATAATTGATAATCTTTAACAATGCGTCTAGACTTAATCATAAATTATTTTCATTTCTGAACCGAATAAATCTCAATCAAAATCGATCATAATTATTCAATTTTCTTAATTTAATGAATCTTTTCTTGTCTTAAAGACAGTTGATGAATCTTTTAATTAAAATACGTCCAGATATGGATTAAATTATACGTTTATTAACTATGAAACCACATCAAACAATTTTGGCTGCTTATTTGATGGGTTGTTGATCCTTTATTAAAGTCAAATGATCGCTGATGCGAAAAATGAACGTCGGGGATGTTCAATTCTATTCTTGGAAAGAACACTTAGGAATAGATTGAAAATTATTATTAGATAATTGATACATATCAATTAATTTGTCAACAACTTAAACTAAGTTTTGTATTAACTCTGTAGTTTTTACCAAATTTTTGTTTCTCTTTCAGGCTATGAACTTACTCCAGCTAATTCTGAATGGTCCATGCCTGAACAGTATGCACTCAAAATGAAGTTCAATGTTATGAATTAAAAAGTTTCTAAAATTTCTACACCATATCCTGAAAAGAATGTTATTAACATTTAGTGTTGACGCAAAAAGATGGCAAGGCTCTGAAAATACGAGTCAACATCTGTTCATAATGGATTTTTGTTAGATCAACCTCCAAGATCATACAAGACAACCATGGATTCCGAAGAACATGTGATCTTGGTATCCGACAGTGATCAACTATTCCCTCTATACCAATCCATAGAATTCCAAAATTTAACTTCGAATTTCTCCGAAGACCTGACTTTCTACAACACAAATGGGTCATTTAATTGCGACGAGAGTTTCCTACAACAACCACTATCATCTTCATATTTCAGAGCCTTGGTATATTTTCTATACTGCTCCATATTTTTCTTGGCAGTTGCTGGAAATGGTTTAGTGTGTTTCATAGTTCAGAGGTCGCCGAGGATGAGGACTGTCACGAATTTATTTATTGTGAATTTGGCAGTCGGAGATATATTGATGTCGGTGTTTTGCATTCCTTTTACTTTTGTGTCAATATTGATATTGCATCATTGGCCTTTCGGGATGATCATGTGCCATTTGGTGAATTTTTCGCAAGCTGTGAGTGTTCTGGTCAGCGCGTACACCTTGGTGGCCATCAGTGTGGACAGGTAATAAAATAAATAGATACAATATATGAATAGTATATAATAAGATCTTTTTCAAACTACATCTTTACTCGCGATTAGGAAATTTAGTCTCTTACTATAATCTAGAACTTCAAAATGCTTAATATTCCGTCCCGTTTCGCACTTTTCTAGGAGATTATTCAAATTTACATCAATTTTCTAGGGTAAATTGTAATTATTCGGCATCTGCATAATATACCTGAAAATAGTGTAATAGAATCCTTTAGAGTTGCAATTTACATGCAAATTGCAACTAACAAGTGGAAGTTTCAAATACTAACTGGTTGTTTCTAGTAGCCTGTGGATTATCTGCTCTATATATTTATAGATGTTATTATACGGAATTAATTATTCAAACTGAGTTGTTACTTTTATACTCTATAAAATTCATATAACTATTTTTTACTAACCTACATAATACAATATTTTCATTAAAATTTACTGAACTATAAGCGAGCTAGACCAAAAGAATTGAATTAGATAGATTTGATCCTTGTCGAATTGCAATTCTTGGTATCGCCTAAAAAATTACTTTGTCACCACTATCTGTTAATACAATTTTTTTATTGAACAAGAGTCAAAAAAGCGTATTGCATTTTTGGGTATCGCCTAAAAGATTACTTCGTCACCAATATCCCAAGAATGAAATCAAAGTATTTTTTTCATTTTACTAAAAGCAAGTATTAAGACAAACGAGAAGGCTTATCCAAGAATAGATATAAATATTTACTACATCTTTTTCTTTACCTAATTGGGTATAACAGCATCCTTTCTATTTCTACCCGCAATTTACTTCTAAATTGCCTGTAATTTGCAAATGGATGAGGGGTCAGTTGTAATTGAAAGTGTTCATTCCAGGTACATGGCCATAATGTGGCCCCTGAAACCGAGACTGACCAAGCGCAGCGCGAAGGCCATAATTGTGCTCGTGTGGGCGATCGCGTTCCTCACGGCGCTGCCAATTCCAGCCGTTTCGAAGCTCAGCCAGCCGGCGAGCTGGCATCAGGAGTGCAACAAGTTAGTAATTTAGTAATAATTCGAAATATATATATATATATATATATATATATATATATATATAATACACATGTCATGGTAGTTTTTATACTCTTCCAAAACGGTTTGACCAATTTTTAATTACAATTTGTAGGGCTGAAAATTAGGTGACATCCATTTTTCATACCCAGAAGAAGTAAGGGTGACTATAATTTTGGATTTATTGCCTTTGATGCATATTTCATCTATTATTCTCGGAACGTGAAAAATCGACTATATGAGAATAACCATGAATATTCGTTTTGAATGTTCTGTACGTGTATCGTATGGGGTTTTGTGATTGTTACTATAACAACTTCTAATTAATATAACTGAGTTCTTACAAAATTTACATCAGCTTCTTTGCAAAGTCTCTGAAGCTCCAAAGCTGGAAGCCCTAAAGATTTTTCTTTTATTGTAACACATTTAGCCCTAAATTTTCACACACCTACGAGAAATCTCTATTTCGTAATAGCTATTTTATAATTTTTATACTCTTCCGAAACGTCTTGATCGATTTTTAATTACTTTTAGCAAAACTGAGAATTGGGTAACATCTATTTTTCTTACCCAGAAGAAATTAGGGCTGATCCTTACACTCCTAACATTTATTTGTCTTTTATTGTAATGCGCAATTGAAACTCTTACCACAAACCCCAATTTCATAATAGTCATTTTATATTTTCTACACTTTTCCGAAACGGTTGGACAAATTTTTAATTACAATCAGTAGAACTGAGATGTAAGTGTGGGCCCCTTACATCCCTAAAAAAATTTTTCTTGTTCAATGCACAATTAAAACACATTCAGGCTTAAATTTTTACCTTTCTACCAAAACCTCTATTATGTAATAGTCATTTTATAGATTTTATTCTCTTTCGAAAAAACTTTACCGATCTTTAATTACAATTTGTAGGACTAAAAAATGGATAACATTTATTTTTTATACCCAGAAGAAGTAAGGGTTATCCCTTACACCCCTAAGATTTTTTTGCGCAATTAATACACTTTAAAGCCTAAATTTTCAGACTGTTACCACTAACCCCTATTACATAATAATCGATTTTAGTAATGGAATAGTTTATCTCCCTTGATGTCGCTGAAAGTTTTTAATAGATTTTTAAAATTATTCTAATTTTTTTGTTTTCATTTGCAAATTTAATCGGAAATTTAATTAGCAATCGGAATCTAAGTACATTATATGGAACTCAAAAACGTAAAAATGTGGCTCGTTTAGGAAACTCTCCAGTGAGAGCCCTGATTACTTATAGTGAATCAATGGGTTGTTTTTTCTATAATCTATTCTTCATATTCACTGAATTTTAATAAAGATTTTGTTGATCTTAAAAAAAATCTTAAATTTTTACCATACTCTATTTCTATTATTTGTTGTCTATCTCTAATTTGTAGCTTAAGTTATTATTGCTCAATAACAGATTTTTTTTTTTATAAATGGTACAGTATTATATAAACACGATATCAAAACATATTAGTACTGATAATTACATTTCAAGTGAAATAAATAATTAACAGCGTTCATCAGTAGATCAATTTACACTGTAATTAAAATGTGAATACTGAATTTATTGATGTAAATTGATTCGTGAAAATGTGAAATGCATACATAAAACGAAACACTAAATGGTGGTATATAAATTAATGTTGATCATTAATAGGTAGTGCTTGATATATTTAATTGGGTTTATATATTATATATTGAAATATATAGTTACATATTATAGAAGGAATAAATTGTTTTAATGAGTGCAACAAAGTGCAAAGTGTTACAATTTGAAAAGAATTCTTTTAATTTGGTATACATGTCAACTTGGATATTTTTCCAAAGGAGAAAAGAAATACTATATTTTTAATATATTTTCCATTGCCCTGATAAAACATTGTTTTTTAAGTTTTTTTCTTGCAATTATCTTATACATTATAAAATAAATTGCATGCAGTTTCCGCAACAGAAAGTTAAATTTCTTGCACGATGCCGCATTGAATCTAAATTAGCTTTTTATAGAACTTTAATGTGAAAATGTCTCTTGAATTAATTAATTGAGTTGAAAATGGTTTAAATAAGGAGAAAAGTTCTAATGAGTAAAATAGATGTTATTCAGTCTTTAATGAGTAGTTGCAAGTGATACGGTAATTTCTACCAGATGATAAATTAGAAAGATGTCGTTTGTTAAAATTGGATTCAACAATCTATTTTTTATATAAATAGGTAAAAATTTAACGACAAATTATATTGACAAAGTAGATATCTATGGTATTAATATTTCTATTGCATAATATTCTAAACTTATTCATATCATGTATATTATATAATATTTTTCATTATTTATTTTGAACTAGTCATCTTGCCGATTTGGCCGCTACGTAATAATCAAGACATTTATCAATATTTTGTATTTTAAAGTAATAAATAATAAAAACATATTACAAAAAGTAACTTCTGAAATCAATTAGCTAATTATTATACAAACCACTACTTTTTTCTTTAATAATAAATACAAAAATGCATTTGTGTCAGAGATATAACCGATGAACGTGTTAAATTAAATATTAAAACCGTACAACCATATTGCTGGGCATGAATAAATAATAATGTAATGACACATTATTTGAAAATGTATTTAGATTTCTATCGATGAGAGTAATTAGAATATAGTACTGTGGATTAAATTAATAGATTGTAAATAATGCATTTATAGAAACATATTGGATTTAATTGGAGCAAGAATAATTGCAAATGGTAATTAAATTTTTTATGCATTCATGCAAATTATTGTGAAATATTTTTGTATTTATGTTACTTAGTTATAGAATTTCTAAGTATTTTCTATTGCAACTCAGGTTGTTGGGTTATAATTTAACCCTTATAGCTGTGAACTGTATTAAACACTGATTTGTTTGTATATTATGTATTTGTTGCAGTTTTTATTACAGTCACTGTTTGTCACTACGTTATAATCGAAGATGTATTTATTTATTACTTATTAAACATGTTATTTTGCGGACTTTTATTTTAGAAGCAAACAATTAGTTTCATTAAAACACTCCGCTACCCCCTCTACCAGGGTTAGCAACAATTTCGTGTAAAGCTCAATGCCATGAAGATTACCACCTTCACGGCTGATATAATAAAACGAAAATACGTTCGAACAATTTCGTTGTAAATTAGAATAACTATAAAATTATACTACGGCTTATATAATTTGAGTTTTCAGACTACTAACTTCTACTCTACAATGGTGGTAAATTATCATGCCATGGATAGCCACAAAGATTATAACCTTTAAAAAAAATACGTTGAGTGTCGCAGATTAATTTAAAATAAAATTCAGAACAGTTTAAACAAATTTTATAAATGCACTATCTTTTTATCATTTTTTATACTACTTCTCAGTTTGCCTTTTCTTAAAAATTATGCAGAGACTTCTTAAGACCACAAGATTGCATTTTTAATTTTAATTACGAATTAAAAGGATTTACCCTTGTGGCCTGTTTGAATAATAAAAGCAAGCAAAAGCAGCTGAATTTATGGTTTTATGTTTGTAGGAATTAGTTGGAAACTATTCTGTACTTTAGATGAGATTCATAATGGAACGAATTATAAATAAGAGCTGAACAGCGGCTTATAATAATGAAACTCTAGAATATGAGAAAAGCTGCATAATACTCCTATTCTACATCAGAAATTGTTGAATACTTGAGTTAAATGCTAATTACATAATGAATGTGATGTTGAGGAATGTAATCGCTCTAAGAAAATTTTGTTAACATAGTAAACATTCGCAATACTTATTGAAACTACTTAGACCTAGTTATTAGATTTTTTTTATTAATATTAACAGTTTTTATGTAATTCATTTTTCACATGTCTACCCTCTTATGATTTCTATATATGTTGATGTCTAGATACCATGATATGAAATAATCTACATGAGCAAGTCGTTTTAGAAAGTAAGGCTCTATGTTCTATAATAAATCCAGTAATCTTTATGGCTTATGGCTTTGCTTGGTATAAAACACGTGGAAAAATATATATATGCCATAAAATGTCTGCATCATAAAATATGCGAATGTTTTCTGTATCTGGTTTGTACGATATACAAACATAACCAGGACTGAATGTAAATTATAATATAAACTGAATGTAAATTATAATATAAACGCGCGACTATTTGAAAACTGGGTAATTTTTGTAAATCCACGTCAAATAATCTCATATACTAACATGTTTTAAAGTACATATTTTGTAAGAGTTTCTGAGATTCTAATAAATATTATCAGATTAATCTTTGATTCTAAATAATTAATTTACCTATCAGTTTAAAGCTTAAAAATTTACTTGAGTATCTCAAAATATGCTTTTAGTACAAAATTCACACGAAACATTTTACTGCATTGTTTTTAACAAAGGTGCAAAATTTGCAGTATGAAAATGTTTTTATTTTAATTATTTTTGTATTAATTAGTCTGATTATTATGAATGTCGATAGAAATTTAAATAATTTTCGTTTAAAACGTTCGATAAAACCATTATAGAAATTTAATGTATGCTGATAGGGGTTCATTGTGGCATGAACTAAATATACAAAATATTCTGCAAAATGCAAACTGAATATTTTAAATACCTCTTTTAAAGTACCGTATATAACTACAACATTATATTATATATTGTATTTCATATATATTATATAATGTATTTTATTAAAATTTAGCTTATATATATTTAAATATATATTTTTTTTCTTGGGTCAGACATATTTTAGCACAAAATGTCATTTATGTCAAGGATAAACTATCTTATAGTTCAAAAACAAGAAATTTTATCTTGTGCTAAACAGAAAAATAAAATATGAAGTATGTAATAATTTCACTTTGTGAACAAACTCTAGAAGTAAAAATTTTATTCTCATAAATAACAAAGTTTCTGGTTCTTCTCATTCGTGAACTCTTATTTTTGCGATGCATGTCGTTGAAAATATAAAATTACTACATTTTTCTATGCTTTATTTTACTAATTTATGTTAAAGTTATAAACATTTCAAGACCATGAGTATAAACATAAGTAAATTATTTTTAATAAATAATTTAATAAAGGAAAATAATTGATAACTAGTGATGCATGGCGTCGTGCCTTAAGGCAAATTGCTGGAATTTACCGTACCAAAAATTTAAAATAAAAAAAAAATCACTTTTTTTCAGAGCAGAAAGAAAATAAATATCAAAGCTCGTAAGCGCCGCGTCGCAGTTTCCAGATAAACATTGATACATGTAAACAAAATTTACACCTATTAATAAAATCTGTGTAAGATATCTGATAATTTGATGTGCGTATATCTAATGATCATTTTTGACCCCATATGTCATTTTTTTAACTTTTTTTACTCTATTTTTGAAGCCGATAGACCTGTCTTTCTTAAGATTTAATCAAATCCTCTTTTTGTCAATACTAGTAAAATGTTCTTTTGAATTATTCAAATCCGATGCTGCGTTCTCTCAAAAACTGAGTTCCTATTTTTGGCTCTTTTTGCTCCTTATCTTCGAAACGGGTAGATCTGCTTTGCCCAAAAGTAATTAGCACGTCTCCTTATCAATACGAATTAAATGTTTTTTGAATTATTTAAATCGGTTGATCTATATTCCTGAAATCGTCGACAAAAAGGGATTGGGCGTGTTTCCATACAGAATTAGCCCCACCCTGCTATTTAAATGGTTTTGATGCCATTTTATAGGTATTTCCGAGAAAATCCGATATATCAAATTTCAAATCCGTAGCTCATCATTTGGCCGAGATATCATTCATAATGTGTGAAAGTATCCGCATACCTATACATCATTTGTTTCTAAGATATGCCAAAATGTTCAGAAGCCTTTAAAACAAAGATATATAAAAATTTTCATTTTCCAATTTTTTGCAATGACTATAACTTACCCTACGGTAAAGTTAAAAATTGAAAAGTTTTTAGGAGTGGACAACACCTAATATAAATAGTTTATTGAAGAAAGATTTAAGTTTTACCATAATCTCAAAAATCTAAATTCAGCTGAAAGGGGAATGAAACTTGATTTAATTACCAAAATGACTATTACAAAACAGGGGTTTGTTGTACGAGAATAATAATTTAAGTAATCCTAACTTTTTCACCACATCTTTTCTATAAATTCTAATATACCATTTATCTTTTCTTCTCAGAGTAATTTGTCGCGAAGAATGGCCTTCGGAGCGTCACTCGTACTACTACAGCATGGCGCTCATGGGTCTGCAATTTGTTGCACCGCTGGCAGTTCTGATGTTTACGTACACCCGCATCGCGATCGCGGTGTGGGGCAAAAGACCCCCGGGGGAGGCGGTCGATTCCAGGGACCAGAGGATGGCGCGATCCAAACGAAAGGTGAGATAATTGATTTTATTTGCATGCGTTGATTGAAACATAATAAATTATTTGAAAAATGATGTTTATGGCGTAAATTACATAAAAAAAAGGAATGCGCGTAAGGTTCACACGCGGTTGAAGTAAAACTTATTTGCTATTGTACAAGATGGCATTTGAGTAGAAATAAATACATCTTATAACAATTTTAAATAATGTTTATTAGTAATATGGTAACACGTGTATCGTGATGCACACATTTATTAGTGCCAACCATAATACACATTTATATAATAATAAATTATAAATATTTATTTATAATAGCATTGAAAATATGTATAATATTACAAAACAATAATGTAATTAAAGTTATACTTCAAATATGACATGATCGGTTTGTCATTGTAATTACCATTTAGAAATCAACCTTCATTAGAGAAATAAAGTAATTATTTAATAATTCGCGGATTAATAAATTCTATAATATTTGTTCACACAGTGGATTATGTTAAACAATACCTAAACAAATATTGTTTTCGCAACTTCACTCATCATGTTATTGTGTTTGAAGAACTTCATGTAATTAAAATTAACATACATTCATTGACTGCTTGTATGTTTTTTACTTTTTCGCTTGCGATATAATCCCATTCTTTAAACAGCTGTAATATCTGCCTTGCCTAAAAAATATTTTCTATTTCCAACTTTAAAGATTTATAGAAACTACGAATAATATAGAAATAATTTCTAATCAATAAACTTACGTTTAGTACACGGCACAAATGTTTAATTTGTTTTATTATTTTCAAGGAACAGGTAAAATATTCTTCTGATTTAGGCATTTTTCATTAAATCAAGATTTGTACTACGATGTAACTTTAAAATGTTTATCTTTCTGTGCCGAATTCTTTGTTGATATCGGCACTCATACAACGTTGATGCCCGTACGCATATAACGGCAGATCTCTATTCACATACACGACGACTAATCCCAATCGACCCGTATAGAAATGATCTCATCGAGTGCAAATGACAAACAGTTCGGACGTAACGGACTTCCGTTACATTTGTACGGATTTACACTCTAGTCGCGCCTAAAGAAGTTTTACTTCAAAAATATGAATCCATAATTCCGAAATGTAAATCGTGCGTATTATTTCATATTATAAGGGGGTCGCTAAATTTTTAATTCATACGAAATAGACAGTTTATTGAAATATCATTTAATATAAATAATTTTATTAGTTTTTACCCATAAACTAGCTACTCGAATTTGCAGTATTGGTGTATAGGAGGGTTTGACAAAAAATTACAAAAAATCACGTGGGGAAAGAGGGATCTAAAAAGATATCACGTGATTTATTTTTTCATCTGATGAATTGAAAAAAAAATCAAATTTTATGGTTCTTTCGTAAATTCGAAATATTTTATATATATAAAAATACACGTGATGTTTGCTGGGGGAGGGCGAGTAATTTTAAATATCACGACGTAGCACCAAGGAGAAGAGGAGGCCAAAAATCGAAAGTGACGAATGGAGATAAATAAATATTTTAATATAAATTTAAGATCCTATTGAAAAACGTCTGTTACCACTTATCCTTATTTCAATAAGCCCCTAGCACCCCTATGTATACTAATTGTAGATACATACATACTCCATTCAATCAATTACATTCAAATCAATTAAGATTGAAGATCAATCTAAGTTTCTAGTTCATATTGTTCCACAGGGCAGAACATATTCAACATCGCAGTAACGTTTCTGGTTGAATTATCGTTGCACTATCTTCCGTTTGATATGTTATGAAGCAAATAATCTCCATAACTTTGATTTATATTCATCACAAACACGACTCCATCAAATCATGATTTGCCGACAACAAACACCGTGGATTGTAATAATATGTGAAGCTTTACATACTAATTTGCAGGAGTAAATTTTGAGAAATTGCATAGTTAATATTCGAAAGCAGCACTTCCATATTTATTATCAAGAGATCTTTAAATCTGTTTGAGCTTGTATGTGATTAAGTCTTGCATATACAAGGTCGTCTATGAAACCTTGATATCAGGCAGAAGTTAGTTATATCAGTTTTCCGTAGGAATTTTCTCGGCAACTTTGTGGTTGCAAGGCCAAAGCTTGGGCCACAAACAAGCTTTTATGTACTGGATAATCTAGTACTTTCCATACAAATTTTCTTATCTTTTTTATGCGTATTGAGCATAATTCAGCTAAAGCCGCCTTCGCTCGCAAATCATTTCATGGTCTACCCTCTTTCGAAAGTTTTTACGTTCAGAACAACAGATAAGCTTCGCAATCCTTCGATAATACTCTTTAATAAGGGTTTTAAGCTCGCAAAACGTTTGAACAATGAACGAATTTGTATGCTGAAAATTCTCATAATTTAGCATAAAAAACAACACAGTTACACGGAGTATGGTTACATTATTTTATCTTTCCGCGTTGTTATAAACGGGTTATGATTTATTAGAGAAAGTAAACCGTAATGTCTACTAAATACAATTTATATCAATTGTCACACCGAACCCGAGTACAATTTAGGAGAAATAATTTTTCTTAATATTTCTTCTCTCAACTTAACTTCTATGAGAGCTTTCGCCAACTTCAAAGCTCCAGCTTTATTGCTGAAAACTTTTCTTTATATAAAATTTTATAATGTTGCAAATCGGTCATGTTATTTTTTATAATATTATTTGAAAATCAATTTAGAAAATATTCGCACGAGTTGTTTAAGCCGTGTAATTAAAATTCCTCATCAATCTTTTCGAGAACGTTATTAGACGTAAATAATTACATTTTATATGTTTATTTTTGTAACAAATCGTCTAGTGCTTATTTAAAATAAAACAGATGTGTCGATCAAAATATAATTTACCAATATAAAATATGTATTAGTCTAAACATTTTTTAGGTTGATAAACTAATAACTCGCTTAAGGCGGATTGATTTATGAGATATAATTTAAAAAAATCCAATTAAATTTGAATATGTTTGTGGTTGATAATTTGAAATGCGTTCAGAGAATATTTTCGCAAATCTTTAAATTTTCAATATATCATCCACAGGCAAAGTTCATTCCTTTAAATAATCTCGCCTTCCCGAAACCATAGAAGCTTCAAACAAAAAGTAGGCGAATTGTCGAAAATATGGACAACAATCATTTAGTAATAAATCGCAAATGACTCGTAGGATCAAGTTATATTATAGATTTTTTTTTAATTTGAGGTGCTGAAAATTACACAGTGAATTTACGAGTCAGTTAGAAGGCTGATACAGAAATATTACGAATGTGTTTCGAATACTTTTTGAGGAATACGTATGTAATATTCAATTGTTTATATATTTGTAAACTAAATTTGTTTATTGAGCAGTAAAGTGCTAATTTTGGTGATATTTTTGTTGAGTATTTGGGTAGAATCTAAAATATGGAACCATCGACCATCAATTAATAGCTCTCGGATGCAGACTTCATGTTCTATAAATTTTTTCACAACGCCAAGAGTACTTTCTACTAAAAATATGTCAATGTTCCGAATTCCTCATATATTTTTACAATTTTTCCTAAATAAATGTTTATCTTTAACAACGTCATGCGTAGCACACAGCCCGCGGGCTAAAATATTATATTCTTCTTATAAACTCTCCTAACAGTTGACAGTAGAACTTGGATGTCTGTCATCGGATTATTTGCCTAGAAATATATATTTCCGTTGAACCATCTAATTAGTGAATACATATCGTATATAGTAATACAATTTGTGGTTCCTGTTTTAATTAGAAACGTAATTCAAGCGGACGATGTGTCCGCACATGATGGTGTTTGATATCAAATAGGAAATTAGAGGCTATTTTGTGTTACTAGGTGAGGTTTGCTAAAAGACAGAATAATATAGAACACAGTTAAGGGAGTATACAAATTATATTTCTAGTTGTGTAAGTTTTTGTAGAAATCTTTAAAAAATCAGTTTTCAAAAATGAATTGATGGATATTTTTGCCCTCTGGGTAACAAAGATCAGACAAATTTTTGAAAACTTGCAAAGTTGAAAGTTTTACTGAGCCCAGTCAGTTAATTGTTTGTTTGATATGTGTTATTAATATTTAATTGGTTTGGTTCACACAATATTTTCTCAGAGTCAAATTGGATCTTTGCCCTCTATTTAATTTTTTTTTCAATATTTTTATATAGCCATTTCTACGAATAACAAATTTCCCAATCAAGCTATGGTTTCACTAGGCAACAGTCCATTGTCAGAAATAAAATAAAGCAATTTTGTTCTCGTATTATTTTCTGACTCCTGTATTGTACGTAATATCACATTCCATAACTATATATTACTCGTAAAATACTCTCAAGAGAAGAATGGAAAAATGTTCGTTTTCTTTGTATGTGATAAAACGCTTAACGAAGAAAACGTTATGAATTTCTTGATTAAATGACTTGATACAAATAAATAAATCTTCTCAGGAGATAAATTAGATACACACAAATATATATATATATATATATATATATATATATATATAATGTTTATATATATTCATATATGTTTATATATAAGTACGATACATATTGATGACGAAATGTGCTGATTAGTTTTTGGAAAATGCAGAGCTCAGCCGTTGAAAAAAATTATTTTATCTATAAAATACGCACGATAAAATTTACATGATTCAAGCCATAATGCCACTAATTTAATTTGAATTTACATAAATCCATAAATTTTTCTATAATTCATTTCCAACGCCTTCAATCAATATTTGACCTTTTCTCAAAGTTGAATATGCATCGACTGAAACTAATCCTTAAGGATTTCGCTTGAACAATTTATATTAAACGAAGTCTGATATTTATTCATTTTGATAGGGATATAATTTATGAACAACAAGGAGCTATTTGAAGGCAAATAAGAGCTTTATTTTTCATGAAGCGCTGCATATCATTTGTAAAAGAAATTACGTTGCAGCTTTTTGATTGATGCTCTGAGCTTGAAAGTAGTTGATGAAAGCTCGCTATTATATTTTTATAGAAAGTAGTTTTAGAAAAAAATAGAAAAATGATCTCTAAAATCTATTTAGTAATATAACAGAATTGCTTTCACGATGTATGTTGGTAAAATTTATTTATATATAACCAATTTGGATTTTATTAAAAACTAAATGAGCAAGAGTTAGTATACCAAGAGCAATAAAAAATTAAATAAATTACACTAATATTTTAACATACTGATTATATTTTTTTTAAATAGACGATCAGATTGCATAATTTTCATAAGTCTAATAATTATGAAATAATGCAACATCAGCAAGTCAATAAACAAAAAAATTGAAACCCATAGTCTTGCTTTTATATGCACTAAGCCTTACGAATATATGTATACGTATATTACACAATTAGATTTTCTGGTAAAATCTCCTCTGTGTTTTGTCTTTCGGGTTAAGGAGTGACAAAAACTTTTCAATAAAGATTTTCCATATCACGACATGAATATGTGATGAGTTGAGACATGTTATGAAATATGTTAAATACGCCCCAGGGAGAATTTACAAGGATTAACTAATTCACGAACCTCATTTTGTCGCAAGAACAAGGTCTGGCCTTGCATAAGTTTTCTCGGTTAATAAACACACGAACTTTTAATGTAATATATATGGGATCATAATCCTATATAAATATATGTATATATATATATATATATATATATATATATATATATATATTGGATAGAGTTCCTTTTATTTTGACATTACATGCATTTTCAAATATTATCTGTAGTACCTCGACAATAGAAGCGTTCGCTACATAAGTGCACTTTATATGCAATTTATTTAAAATAGATTTCTGCATTCGCCTTTCAATAATTTATCAAAAAGGCACAGCTGTAATGAAAACTCTCAAGGATGTAATATACTGATAACTTCGTTTGTCTCTAATCACTCGTTTATTGTCTCTAATTACACTCTTAACCGAATGTTGAATGATGTATATGTATGAGTAGATTATATATTGTAAGAGGTAAATAGTAACATATGGAGATGAAAATTGTAGAGAGTATATTTAGAGACAATAAACGAATGATTAGAGACGAACGAAGTTAACAATTATACAATTTTTAACTTTATAAGATGAATGTCTCATACAGAAGTAATAAAAATTAGATGCAACAAGTTTCAAACGAATCAATTTTTATTATTTTTGCATATGAGATTCATCTAGTGTATGTTACCATAAAAAACTTTTTTTTGCAAAATTCGTGATCCCAATTTTCGTACAAAATAAATCAATCTTCAAAAATCTACCTCAAGAGTAAATCTGAGAGTTTATACCACTTATTCTTATTTTAAAGACCACTTACTTATTCCTTGTTGAAGATTTTACTTTATATTCATTTGTTCTTGTTTACTTTCTTATTGAAGCACTCGAATTTTTTCACGAAAATTCTAACGTTTGTAGATTTACTTTTACTTCAGTAATTTTTAGAATTAGTTGGTCCATAGTATTTTGCCAGAATTTAAATAAAAGCTTGGTACGAAGTAAATTTTTTAAGATATATCTTCTGAATACATAAGTGGGCTCCTTTGATGAAATATATATTATAATTGTACTGAAAATTCGTAAAGCAAATTGGGACAAAAAAAATGTTTCAAAATTAAAATTCATTACTTTTTATAACGCTGATATGAATCTTCTGAATGCATTACACTGCACTCAACTTGCAAATGTATCCATTAATTCAATTTCCTCGCAAGTTTAGTGCTTATTTATCCTTGTCGTGGAACTCGCACATAATTAATAAATGCCTGAGATTAATTCCAAGTGCACTTAGACTTGAAATTTAATCGTGTATGTAGGTAATAATATTGATTACATTTCCCTGAGCAATATAGCGACATAGATTATAATTCCTTCGATTAAAATCACTTACAATTAGTTCGTCTTCGGTTTCAGATAATTAATATTTCCCATATGCAGTTCTCTGGAGACATTCTTATATTACATACAGATTTTTATATTTAATATTGAGTATTTCAAACATATAATACTGGTTTTTAATTTTCTGAAATCCTGTAAAAAACGCTTTTTCAGCTAATTTAAATATCGGGAATTGAATTGAATCGAACTTATTTGATCTGTTAAAAAGAACTAAAAAATCAAATTCAGCAGAAAAGGATAATTGGAATCATCGTTACGTTTTTGATGAATTTCTAAATCTTTTTGATAAAGTTTTGTATGTTAAAATTTTTTTACTCATTCATTTGCTTGTTAATCCATTGATATTAATTTTTTTCTCTTTCATATCTTATTGTCGCATTTCTTCTTTTCTTAATTTTTGCATTTCTTCTTTTCTTAATTTTTGCATTCTTGCATTTCTTTTCTTCCTCATTTCTTAATTTTTGCATTTCCTTTCGTTCTAATTTTTTCATTCTTGCATTTCCTGCTTTCCTCACTTCTTCATTCTTGCATTTGCTTTCTTCCTCATTTCTTCATTATTGCATTTCCTTTTCACCTTATTTCTTCATTCTTGCATTTCCTTTTCCTTGTTTCTTTATTCTTGCATTTCCTTCTTTCCTCGTTTCTTCATTCTTGCATTTCCTTTTTTTCTCATTTTTTATTTTTCTGTTCTTTTTTTCTTCATTTCTTTATTTTTGCATTTCTTCTTTTCTGTATTCCATTCATTAAATATTATCCATGCTCTAATTTTTATGTTGTATAATTTATCTTAAGAACAAAAGAACCCATAAATAAAATATTATTTCATATCTTTTCTGTATTCTGCACACTCTTGATGCGAGGCAATATTTCAGAATTGATTTATGGTGTACTATGTGTTGGATATTTTTATATATATATATATATATATATATATATATATATATATATTATATCATGTAATAATTCCTTACATGGTACACAAATTGCATACAAATAATCTAGAAGGAATTAGGATGTCGTACACTGAAAGAACATGATGCTTATTAATATTTTCCGTATGTTCTCATTTGCTCGTTAATATATTTAATTAATTGACTAAATACTAAATCTTGTCCAGTAATATCCCCCAATATTTTTTATGACAGCAAAATCTTAACTACACATTTAGCCTTAAAGAAACATATCTAACCCTAAATTTTCACTTTCTTCAGATGTGTTCAAGTACAGCTAGTTCTATTATTAATGGTTTAAAAATATATTTTGCTTCTTGATAGTTTAGATTTTGACAATATCCGCGATTTATGCTATTCTTAGACGATCTTAATAATAGATATATTATATTTTAGTTTCACGAGTTATATAAAACATATTATTGTAATGAATTTCTGTAAATTATAAAACAAAACATATTTAAAATTAGTTTCGTATAATTAACTCTATATTAAGCTCCGTCAACAATATTATAACTTCAAAACTTTCCTGAATATTAGGTTAACCGAGATAATTTGAGACTACATTATATAAAATTATAATATACAAACTAGATTTATTTTCAAACAATTTGTATTTAAATCTGCTAATAAATTGACAAATTTCAAAAAAACATACTAAAGGGTATGAATGGTAAAATCTGGAATTACAGTCTATAAAAAATGCAAAAATGCATTAATAATAATATCAATTCTAATAATATCAGAAAAATCAGAAAAAACATGTATTCCATTACTCTCGATCGTACAGATTTTATAAAAATATTTTTGCCATAAACCACGATTGAAAAAAAAATGAACTAGTTATGATTAAAGTGATTCTATGCACTTTATCATTTTCTTGTCTGAGCAATCATCTTAAAATTTCAAGACATGAAACGATTCCATTTAGATTAAGCATTTGTAATTATCTCTTTAGAACATTATGCAAAGCTTTCAACAGTTCATCAAGACATGTTGTATAAATAAACTGAAATCTGATGTAAATTATGAAGTAGAGTCTTGATTTATTATTATATAATTTATCCCCGTAATGTACAAATATACTCAGAACGTTAACTTCGGAAATTATTGTCTGGCAAAATGTGGAATTCAATTCTAAAGCACAGGAATTTCTGCGTAAACTATTCTAATAAATTCCACAAACTCTAACAGAATGTAGGTGTCTTATACATTTCTAGAGTTTGTGAAAGATTTGGGGCTTTGATATTAACAAACAGAATTTGCATTTGTAGAAATTCTGCAAAGCTGGTGTCATAGTTGTAAAGGTAAATGGCTGGAACATATGTTCAGAGATGTGTTGTTGTAAAAAATCCTGAACAGGGTTCGAAAATGTTAAACCCGAGCGAATAATATTAGTTGCTGATTTGTGCAATGTCGACTGAATCCAAGTTACGTTTCCAAAGTATTTGAATATATAAAGATACAAGTGCTTCCCATTTCTAAAATTAATCTAGCATTAAATTCTCTGTTGGTATTTTCTCTCTAAATACATAAACGTGTTTCAGGCACTTGAAATATTATCTTCACGGGTAGCATATACTAATATGTTGCCCAAGTTAGCCACTTCATATATAACCCTATCACGTTTCACTTATATGTTCATATGCTTAGTTACACAAAATACCACAGAATTCGAGTTTATGATATATATATATTGAAGTAAAACTTCTTTAGGGTGTGAATTTGTACAAATGCAACGGAAGTGCGTTACGGCAGAGTCGAGTGCCCCTGATTCATCATTCGCTCTCGATGATATCATTTCTATACGAGTCGATTGTGGTTAGTCGTCGCGTATGTGAATAGAGATCTGTCGTTGTATGCGTACCGGCATCAACGTTGTATGCGTACCGGCATCAACGTTGTATGCGTACCGATATCAATGTTGTATGCGTACGGATAACAACAAGGAAATTGGCATAAATAAATAAAGCATTTTAAAGTTACATCGTAGTACAAATCTTGATTTAATGAAAAATGCCTGAGTCGGAAGAATATTTTACCCTTTTCCTTGAAAATTATAAAACAAATTAAACATTTGTGCCGTGAACTAAACGTAAGTGATTGATTAGAAATTATTTGTATATTATTCGTAATTTCTATAAATCTTTGAAGTTATCAAAATGAAATTTTTTTTTAAGCAAGACAGATATTACAGCTGTTCAAAGAATGAGATTATATCGCCAGCGAAAAAGTAAAAAAAATACTAGCAGTCAATAAATGCATGTTAATTTTAATTACATCAAGTTCTTCAAACACAATTACATGATGAGTGAAGTTGCGAAAACAATACTTGTTTAGGCGTTGTTTAGCATAATCCATTGTATATTAAAGAATTTATTAATCAGCAATTACTTCATTTCTCTAATGAAGGTTCATTTCTAAATGCTAATTACAATGACAAACCGATCATGTCATATTTGAAGTATGACTTTTTTTACATTATTGTTTTTAAATATTATACATATTTTGAATGCTATTATGCAAATTTATATAATGATAGATTATAAATTATATATTTATAATGGTTATCACTGATAAATGTGTGCGTCACGAGTGTTACCATATTACTAATAGACATTATTCAAAATTGTTATATGATCTATTTATTTTCACTTAAATGCCATCCTGTACAGTAGCAAATAAGTTTTACTTCAATCACGTGTGAACCTTACGCGCACTCTTTTTTTTATTAACATAGAGTAATGAATATTAGTCTTTCTTACTACTTTTATCTATCTTTAGTTCGTCAGAGTAAAAATATAATTAGTGGATCTCAACATACAGTAATTTCCAAAAAAAAAAAAAACTTACAACTAGCCCCCCTACATCTGATTATGTGATATGTAATGTTTTAAAATGTCGAACATTTTTATTATTTGGTCAGATAATGGATAATATATATTAAAATCCTCCGATTAGATTACACCTGTGAATATTGCTCTCCCGTAAAGCATCGCCGACATAGATTAACTTTATCTTTAATGTATTAATATCGGCCCCGATATAAAGCTTCTCGCAAATAAAAATGAAAATATGAAAATATGAAAAATTGCCATCGGATAATGTAGCCGCATTTTATTAATGTATTTTATTTATAACTAGGAAACTGGAGTAGCGCTTGGTAACTAGATAAAAACTATGGTAATGGCTTGTCCAATAAACTAATAGAGGTATTTGAAATAAACGACTTAAGAATACATTTTTATTCCAAAACTAATTGTTTTGTGTAATAAATATCTGTTCCAAATTATTTAAAAATCTATTTTCTTCTAGCTAGTCAAATTGTAGCATAAACTTTAATATGTAGAGTCTACTCTACATATTACAAAGATAGCAAATGCAATATATTAAATAATATTTTGGTTTTCGAAGAAAAATTATTAGGCATCTAGATAATAATTGGTATAAAGTTGTAATAAATTTTTTTAAGTTTTTTCAAATATAACATTGAATTTTATTAAATTTATATGAACGCCATATATTGGTGACCCCAAATTGTGTCCATATATATACTGAAATTTTGTATTTATCAAAAAACATCAATTTTAATATTTTAGTCAAGTTTATAAATAAGTAAATAAATTTAAAATATTTAAAATTATTATCATGCCGAGTCAAAAAAATATCCCAAAAAGATCACAAGCAAAAAGAATAAAAACAAAATGTATTTCATTTGAATATATCCATAAAAACAGCAATTGGTCCATTTGTAATTCGTTATTTGCATATTACAAGAATAAAGCCCTCTCGAATTATAAGGATTTGTTCGAACATTTTACAAAGAACATTTTATGAATGATTTATGATCGAGTGATGTTTGATTTGAGACAAAAGTTTTAAGAAAAATATTTATTCGGTGATAAACCAATAAATTTTAAATTTTATATTTTAAATCAGTTTTAGGGCTACTAATTTTTTTTATAATTATTATGAATTTGTTTATACTTGAAGAAATTGATTATATTCTAGTACAAAAATTTCAGTATTTTTTATCCATTCAATAGATCATTTCTCTTTTTTCTTCAAATGAAATTCAATTTCATGGGAACAATTTTGCGTAGGAGTGTCTTTTGAGGATTTCATACGTCGTAAAAGTCAATGTAAATTGAAAAAGATCGTTTGTCTCATAATAATCTGATATGAGTTTCAAAGTGATAGACGTCTCGTTTTTGCCACAAAAAGATACAAAAAAAATTCAACGAATAAAATATCGAGTAAATTTAATAGCCTACTTACCCTACTTAATAAAATTGATTGGTCTATGAATAAATACTTCCATTACCCAAGTAATAATTAATTCCTTGTCATTTTTCCAAACAATTAGTTCGATATCACTTATGATGAGAATTAATATCTAAAACAGAAGCAATATCCAATAATCAAAAAGTCGTTGACATTTTAAGTATTAATAAAATTGATATATATTACAGTTATAAATTATTACAGAAGATTAAATGGATTGATATGAATAATTACAACGTTGAACTGACATATTATTCAAAACAGAAACCAATATAATATTCTCAATATCCAATACTGATATTGGAAAATTGATACATAATCAATGATTAATAATGCAACTAGTCGTATATGGTTTTGCGTCGGTTTTGAATAAATTTTATATGGATGAGATTGGTTATTGAATTTATTTGGCGTTTATATATGAAATCAAATATGAAAATGGTTTAATTAGAACATTCTGATTTTCATTACTGTTGGTTTGCAGATTTAATGAAATTTACAATCAGATTATGTTGCTTTTAATTTGATTAAAATATCAAGTATGCACTTTATTCATTGTCAATAATATACAATGAGAAAATTAAAAAAATCAAATAATTCAAAATATCTGCAAAATGAGGTGTTTTTTTCTAAATAAACTGTAAGAGATTTAATCAAATTACGAATAGTAAATTTGTAAATTACGTCTTCTTCAAAATATATTCATAAACTAAAAGAAGGTACTCAAAAGTTCTATATAGGTACTTCCAAAAACGTTTAATGTCCTAAATTTTATTATTATTCAAAAATTTGCTACACTCCAATAGTTACTATTATATTTTAGCTATCAACCTTACTATAAACTATATGAGCACTTCAGTTTATTAATAAAAACTGAAAATAACAATTTTGAACAGGATTCTCATTTTATGGTTTAATTTACTACCCCTGTGCACTCATAAATCAAGTTATGGTATCATTTTTCACATTTACGAGTATAGTGCCATTATTAAATTTCTGAGAGTTTAAAAATTAAATTTTTCATCATACTTGGAATATATAATAAACTAAGTAGTCGTAATTGCATTTCATCTTAATTTATTTTGAAGAACTATCAAAGAAAAAAATTATACTAATTCATTGAAATAATAATAATTGTAATCGAATAATAATCATAATAGTAAAAACAATTCTGAATTATATCAATATTGAACTTTATGCTTTAACCAATCGTGGTTTACAATCTTTTTCAAACCATACTCCCTCCCCTCTAATAAAAAAATAGGTTGTGATTTTGTCATCTTTTTACCAATTTACTTTGATAAACAGTCTACTAATATTATTAGTTGACACTACAAATTATTGCCTAGTGATTTGTAATGTCAGTTATGTGAAAATATAAAAACTAGGAATTTTTTATTTATTTTTTAATATCATTTCAATAATTTTGGGTTATTTGGCACGCTCCACAGGTTGGAAACCGCGGCTTCAACCATTTACAAATCTATGATTTAATAATATAAAACAAAACCAATAAAATTAAAAAAAAGCAATATATATAGAGTTGTATTTTGGAACTGGTCAATAAGTGCAAATATTAAATAAAATTCAATTAATACTTAAAATTGCATGACTTAATTATATTACCTTCTTACAATATAATTTCAGTTGTTTTTGTAAAGTATAGTTTGGTGTATATAATCTCATTTTTATATGAATATGTGTATATATAATATAAGCATCTATTTAGATACATTTTTTATTACAAATTTTCCATTTTTATCCCGAAAGTGCCACTTCCAGCGAGTCATTGCAAAATTGAGTACTGTAAGGCTTTGTTCAATTTAGAAGGCGACTAAAGCCGTCTGTCGAATGTCGGGAGAATTTTAAGGGTGTATTCGCCCTGTGTACGTTTTCTGACACCCACTTTAAATAAATTAATTGCTTTCATCGTTGAGATTTCAAAAGCTAGAAGCAAAAATCGACCCTTTATCGAACTTAGGTTCAATGACATTTTGCAACCCATGATCCGAGGCGAGCGGGTGGTTAAGTCACAAATTAGACCACTGGCTAAAAGAACTATGTAACAGATTTATTTATTTAAATTAGTTGTTAAGGTTGAAATTTTTAATTCATTAATCTATTGAAAATTGGGTTTTGATAAGAATCTTGTAAGAATCTGCTGTGTTTGTTAATTCCTAATCATTTATCTGAATTCACATGTATTTTCCACATTTTGTTAAATATGAACCGAGTTAAATGTTCTATTAATAAGTTTAGTTTTTTTTGAAGTAAAACTTCTTTAGGCGCGACTAGGGTGTAAATCTGTAAAAATGCAACGGAAGATACGTTACGCCCGAACTGTTCGTCATACGCTCTTGATGAAATCATTTCTATACGGGTCGATTGTGATTGTTCGTCATGTCACGTGAGAGTGTTATTTGATTGTGTGTGTATACGTAGTATGTCACTCACCGAAAGCGAGAATTGTTCGGAATGTCATTAGATTTTAAGGTTACGTCCTAGTAGAAATCTTGATTTGATCAAAAATGTCTGGAATATTTTATCCTGTATCAAGTAAATAATTATAATGAATATAATAAAACAAATGCAACATTTGCAACAACTGCAACATTTGTGCCGTGTAAGAAACGTAAGTTTATTGAAATAATTTCAAATAAATTCAAGTTTATTCAAATAAATGTGTGCATCACGAGTTTTACCATATTACTAATGATTTTTAACTTAAATGCCAGAGGAATTAAGGGCGCAATAATGAAAAAAAAATCATTCTATACCATGTATTATGGGATATTAATTTTGTGAATTGAGTAAACATTTGGATAATTTGTGAAAACTATGATCCAAATACAAATACTGAAATAATTTGTAAAAAACTACAAATTAAATATTCAATTTGTGTAATTTTTATTGTTAATGATTAATAAATGAAGAAGTAGAAGTACGAACAAAAATTGATCTTATACAACTTACGTAATATAAAACAAAAGTATATAGTAATAATTTAAAAATTACTATTATCTATGAATAAATTATTTATCTAAATTTTACTTCGGCTAGATGTCTATAAGAGCAATGTGCTTTCAGGGCAATAAATTATCCGTCAACTCTTCTTTCTTGAGACAATGTGGGAAAATGAGCTTTTCACTTCAATATTGTGGCTAGACTGCGATATATCACGTCCGAAGGCAATTTGCAGCAATTTTCTTTAATTAATAAAGTACATTAATTAATTAATAAAATGCAAACAAAGCATATTCAAAAACAGTAATAGGACACCAGCTTTAATAAACTCAGGAATAGAGTAGTACTTAAATGAAGACTTCAGATTTAAAAAAAAAAATATCTTGTTTTTCGAATACATTAATCAAATATTATAGGATTTAGTATCAAAGATTAATTTCAATAATTCAGACAAACTCATTTGCTCATTTTATACCTTTTTACCAAACTACATCATATTGTCATGATTTACTTTAGATATGCTCTGCTTCTATGATAGTCATCGGTATCAAAAATGAAACAAATACATTGCTAGTAATTTGAAATACTGGCATATGTAGTAAACATAATTCTGTGCCAAATTATTTCCATTTCTCTACATTTTGCATATGAATTTCTTCATGTAAATGTTAGAATTTCAACGAATTCGTGGGTGTCAGATATCCGAATATAAAGGTATTTTGATTACAGCACTTAGCATTTGACAGAGGTCCGATTATCGAATTCTATTGACGATGTTCCGGTATTTAATTTGAGCTGAATTTCAAATTCAATACCCGCATATTTTTTGCCAGAACCTACACCTTCATTTATTTCGACACCTCTGACATTCGTATGGGGATCTCATTAACGAGTCCTTTGAATTACACGTTATTATATTTGGTCGGGAGGATATGGAAATTGATATAGTAATGTGGTTTTGGGGATTTTATTTTATAATATTTATATTATTTTGTCATGGGTTTTGCACAAACATCACCGTATAATTATTTTTATAATCTTGTAAATCCACCATGAGCCATATTTTTTTTTAAATTTTGTTCAACATTCATAACCCTAATTGCTTTTTTAAATTCACCTATTGTCTTTTAACTCAATTGATTCCATATTTTAAATATATACTAAAGCACCTATTTTTATTTGAAAAGTCCTGAATATCTATTACTCTATTTTTAAAAAATATTACATGGCACTAACTTTTATCAAAATTCCTAAAGACATTCTCCTTATCTAGGACTCCATACGTGTCTGAAGTATCGTCCAAACTTAGGACTTGAAATATCCTATTTATTCTAAAAATATTCACTTCGAGAAAAAGTTTCCAGAAAGTAAATTGAAGAAAAGTCATTTGGTCAAAAGTTCATATGATATCCTGCGTCTACGTCCCTATTTCGAGGACCCTTGTCAACCCACGCACAAATTATATACTATTCACTTGATATCTGGTCAATTTCCTAAATCCACTTAAGGAGAGATTTTTATTTGGATTGAGGGATTTTTCAACTAATGAAATTTGGACAGATTCTTCGATAGGTTGTTTGTTTTACTAAATACACATAAGGTAGGATTTATTCTTAACAGCGCCTCAGTTAATTGCAACTGACTTTTTTCTGACTTTTAGCTGAGTCAACAGTTAGTTGATATAAAATAATTGAAAACGTATTATTAATTTAAAATTAATTACTATGTATTCAAAATAATGAATGCATTGTTTTACTTATTTCATCTTGTCATCTATCTTGGCTCTATCCAAACAATTTTCAATATTGTTCGCGGAAAATGATGTATGTATAACGCAACTCTATGTTTATTTTTAAGTTCCAACTTCTAGCTAAATAAACTCGTATGTGAAATTGGAAATGATACTTAGTTTACTCATATTAATATATATATATATATATATATATATATATATATATAATATTAGGGTGATCCTTAATATGGACATTTTCGAATTTACTTGCTCCCAAGGGCTCAAATGGCTCCAAATTGATAAAAAACAATTCTCTGAAAGTTTTAGCTCTTAATGTTGTCTTAATGGTATTTTACATAGAGCGATTCAATCAAAGTTTTGTATGGAAATAGCATGAAAAAATTTTCAAAAATTTTGCGGAGCGTCGAATTTTCAATAAAAAATGACACGAATTTTCACTTTTAATTAATTTGTCGCTAAGCTATACATAAAAATTTTTTTATTTGATTTTTAAAATTTTTTCCATGCTATTTCCATACGAAGTTTGATTGATTTGCGCACTATCTAAAAGATAATTATAAAGAGCTAAAACTTTCAGAGAACTGTTTTTTATCAATTTGGAACCATTTGAGCCCTTGGGAGCAAGGAAATTCGAAAATGTCCATATTAAGGACTACCCTTATATATATATATATATATATATATATATATAATAAAATAAATACTGCTTTCATAAAAGTTTTATTTGAATTTACTGTTCAGAAAGTCCAAATTAATAAAAAATCGAGAATTCATCTATCAAATATATATACAAATATATTTTATTAAATCGTTCAACAATAAAATATTTTTCATTTTCAGACTACGTTGCAAAAATTTATTGCTTTTTCCAAATCCAATGCAAAAATAATTAAAGTCTCTATATTTACAAAGAGAGTAACTTATTATAAATATAATTAAAAATAGAAAAATATTTTTATGTAAAAGAAAATTAGTTTATATAACGTTATATTTAAGAATTTATTTAAAAAAACATACCAGGCACCTCTGTCTGTCTGAGATATGAAAATAATATGTAAATAAATAAATAAATAAAAAAAAATTAAATCATTTTCATCTACAAAAAAAAATTATGTTATAGAATATATCCAAAATAAACTTATGAGAATGATGAAAGTATTTTTTTATTTATTTTATTGAAATATGTTATTGATGATTACCATTCAAATAATATAGTCTTCATAATATGGAGATAAATATTGATAAATGATTACATGGTTATTTTCAAAAATGAATAATAAATAGAAATAAGCAACAAAAAATATATCCAAACCAAAATAGATAAATCATTTTAGATTTATTCACGATTACAATAACTTTTCTTACGGAAAGTTAATAAATCATGACGATTAACATATTTACTTCAAATTTATATGATTGTTTGATAACATATTATTACATGATTAGCAAATCTATTTGAAAAACTAAGGTAGGTTAAATTTAGAGAATGCACAATTTTCTCTTATATTGAAATTGTTTGAAGAATATATGAAATTAGGTTTTTAATATTTTGAAATATTAAATTTTGAAAAATGAAATATTTTCCGAATCTCAAACTATTTGCCTGATCTATATGAGATACATAATCTTATGTGCAAAAATGTTATGGTAAATCAGATAATATATGCTATTAGATTTTTAGTTCAATTTTTTTGAATTATCTGTCGGCTCTAAATAAATAATTATTCATAGAATGCATAATTTTCTTAAGTGCAGAAATGTGCTGATGAATCAAGAAATATATGCATTTAGATTTTCAATTAATTTTTTTTAAATTATTACTCTGCTCTCGACCTATTTGCTTAACTATGGCTTGCTAGAGATATAATTATTAAATGTATGTACTATGCATTATCTTATGTGTTATGGATGGTAACTAATAATTTTAAGACCACAGACAAAAATAATAACATAATTGCTCTGAGTTTTTAAGAATTAGGGTCTTTGTTGACCTATTAATTTTAAATTTTAAAAATTAGACAACGTAGAAAGGCCCACTTTTGAAAAAAAAAATGCACTAAAGTGTGTTGGCAATTTTTTTCAAAAGTGTTCGCATTTGGATTATCCTAATATTTTTCATATTATGTTAAAACGTGCTGCGCTAATATATCAAGAAAAGCTTGCAACGAGTTTTTTAATTAATTTCTTGCAAATTATCTCCCGACTCTCCTACTATTTGCTTCATATTCTTTCATCGCACAGTTATTTCCCCGAGCGCGTAATTCTTCCCCTGGCCCGGACCGCAATTGCGCCGCGGAGGGTAGGTCGCCTCTCGGTCAGTAGAGTTCCCTGCCCATGGCTTATCGAGCGCCATCGCCGATCGTAAAAATAAATGACCAGCATAGTTTTCTTATGAAACCGACCGACTACCCGCAGAGTGGTGGTGTACGGACTGATTTTTTTATGTAAATCAGTGACCCATATATTGCGAATATATATAAACTCGACTTTGACGCTAGAAGTCAAACGGCGCAGATTGCAAATCATAGGTTTTTATAGAGCTACGGACAGTTGCATCGGGGTTAAAAGCTTCGTGACACATTTGTCAGTATCGCTGGTTGCTTGTGATTTATTCATATTGTATATGTATATATATTGAATTGAATCTAGCGTAATCTCTATACCGTAGGTAGCAAAATCGATTTCTAGTGAATACTCGTTATACGTCGAGTTCAAATAACTGACCCTAAATGTGCAAAATGCAAATTTACACTTCAATAGATTATTAGATGCATTAAACGGTTGCAGATTAGGTACATTGAATAACAGCAATTGATTCGATATATATATATATATATATATATATAGAGTGTAATTTAATTTACATAGGAGAAACAAGCCAGAACTTAATTAAACGTTTACAACAACATAAAAACAATTCAAAAAGTTCGAGACAATTTAAAACTATGCTTGCGGACCATATTTATACTTTAAAACACAATATGGACTTTTCTAACCGACTATATATATATATATATATATATATATATACATACATATATATATATATATATATTATACATAAATAGGGTATCCCAGAACTCAACATCAAGCCAGAATATATGATAGTAATGATCATAAACTGTCTTGAAAAATTTATGGAAAAAATATCTCACGTAGTTTGAAAATTATGAGCTTTCAAGTGGCTCAACCTAGAACTTTGAAAAAAATGGTGACTTTTATTTGATTATTGTCGTTAACTTGTATTAATTTTGTTTATCTAAGCTTTGGATTCGTAATGGTAAAAAATATTTCTAAGACCACAGACAAAAATAATGACACAATTGACCCAAGTCTTCAATAATTAATGCTTTTTGTAGGCCTAAGAATTAAAATTTTCTTTAAAAAAATACATACTAAAATATGTTGGCAAGTTTTTTGAAAAGTTGACGCATTTTGTTTATCCTAATATTTTACATAATATATTTACATGTGGGTATATATGAGAAAAAAATATGCAGGATATAAATACTGGCTTAGGGATAACATATTATGTCTAGTTGACCTTCTACATTTTGTGAGAAGTAGTAGACAAATGATCTTCTCTGTGACAATATTATTTTGTGAGATTTCGGAGTATTATACAATACCTCACAATTTTAAAAAAATCTAACAATATTTTATTTTGGAAATAGTAACCATTTAATTTATCAAACAATTTTTATTATAAATTATTCAATAATGATAAAATTGAATATTAAAATGATTTATTATCTTATTCTACTTATTATAATCATTATGTATTAACTTTTTTTTCAATAATTTGAAATAGTTTTCTGGATAAATCCAAGCAGAATCTTTAGTATCAGATCGCAAATGTGGAAACCCATATATTATCCAGAGACCTTTTCTGTCGTTTTTTCCTCCTGTGACATCACATGATAAATTTAACTAATAAACCAGACTTTGTTCAATATCAGAAATTTATTACGTCTTTTTCATTACTTTAACGTCAGATTATAAAGAGTAATAGCTACTATTTGTATCTAGGAAACTCATAAAGATTCAGAGTTTGAGATTACTTCAGAGTGATTTTCAATATATCTTTGGCCATCAATCTAATTTTTTTTGCGATTTTTTTATAATTTTCTTAATATCTATCCATTGATAAAGGTTCAAGCTATTCCTCAATGAAATAATATTTATCGTATCTATTTTTAGGAAACTTGTATTGATATATTTACACATGTTTCTGTTCCTTCATGATTCGATATTGTAGGTATCTCGAAACCTTTGATTAAATATTGACATGGTCTATATGTGAGTACATGAATTCATTATGAGCTTGTGTAGTATCGAAAAACATCGGTGTTTCTGTTTATTAGATAATTGGCAAAGATCTATTTTTTTACTATATCTGCCATACAAGATTCAGAGGAAACTATAAGGCCGTAATAAGGCGGACCACAAATTGATTTATTTTGTTCAGTGCTAAACTTTTATGTTATCAACCTCATGGTTATCTGTAAAAAGATTACATTAAAACATAATTCATTTGTTTAACAAATTCCATTATCATTTGCACTAAAAATAAAAGTTTTGTGCAAATGATATGACAAAAAAACTGTCCTTTATCCTTGCCTATATTTCCCCAAGATGTATTCCACTTTCCGCCCATTATTCGGAGATCGAGGCATTCTCCAAACACAATAGTCGCTATTTAAAAAGTTTCCTTTCACGAATCTATATCTGTGTAAATAAAAACTTTTTCTATATTCCTTCTTCCCGATTTTTTCCCTTTATCGAATTCACCATTAAAACTCTGTATCATTTCAAGCAGACACGTTATTAGTTTATCTGAAGTCCTTGGTAATTTGGTTTTTCCTTTGAAAGGGACCTTGTTCGTATGTGCGTGAAAGAGATTCATCATTTGCCACAAAACAAACATTGAGTTCCGATGAAAAGTTTGGTGGAAAATTCTGTACGAAAATAGTTAACAAGTTGTTGCTCGGATATTGGATTTCTATAGTTGGGAGTTGACGTACCAGTAATCCTAGAATGTAAGAGGATTTAAAACAAAAATACAAATTTATTTATGTATTTAATTATTATTTATTTATAAACAAACAGTTATCAATTATTTATTTTATTCCATGCTTATTCAAAATAAAGCGCTGTTCATTAATCACGTGATTCATTTTTAACTTTCCGTAGGGCAAGTTATAGTAATCGCAAAAAAATCGAAAATTTAAATTGTTTTATATCTTTACGTTTCAAAGCCTTCTAAACATTTTGGCATACCTTAGAAAAAATGGACGTATAAGTGTGTATATGTGTGTGTGTGTGCGTGTATGTGTGTGTGCGGATACAAATTTTCGGGAACACGGATGAAGCGTTTTGAATAATTTAATTCGTATTGATAAGGAGACGTGCTGATTAGTTTTTGGCGAAGGCAGGTCTAGCCGTTCCGAAAATATGTGGCAAAAAATGCCAAAAATGGTAACTCAGAGTTTAAAAGAACGGAGCGTCCGATTCTATTAACAAGATAAAAAACTGATCAAATTTTCATGAAGGCAGGTATAGCGGTTTCGGAGATCTAGTAAAAAAAGTAAAAAAAAAGCCATTTGGCGGTCAAAAATGATCATCAGACAATGCACATCAAATTAGCAGTTTTTATAGAGATTTCAATAATAAGTGTACATTTTGTTTACATTTCTACGGGTTCCGTACCAATTTTTATCCGTTAGACAGCGACGCGGCACTTATGCGCTTCGATATTTTGTCTCTATGCAGTTAAAGCAGTACGGCTGCTTTGAAAAAAAGTTCAGAATTTCCAGAATATTTCAAAATAAATTTTTCTTCAAAAAGTCTTTTAATTTTCAAAAAAAGTAAATTTTTGTCAAAAATTTTTAGTTTCTCAAAAATCTATTTTTTTTCAGAGTAAATTTTTTTCAAAAATGTTAATCTTTCAAAAAAAAATAATTTTTGGTATGGGAAGTTCCAGCAATTTGCCTTTAGGCACGATGCCATGCGCCCCACTAGTTTAAAATCAATATTGAATTGAACAAGAATTTAGTTAACTTGGTGGAACTCATGTGCAGTTCTTAAAATAGAAATAGTTCCTAGTTGAAACTTTAATTCATCACAGATGCAAATTTAAAACATGACAATAAGTGGAAATCGGTTTAGTTATAAATATGGTAATTGGATAAAACAAAAACACTCCAATTCAGTACATCTTTACTAGACAATATCTCTCGAATAAAATACAAGTCGGATTCTATTCGTGTTCCAAATGTAATTACATTAAAATAAGTATAGGTAAGAATTGCAGAAAGGAAATCTGATCTGAAACGTTGAAATTTCCAATAATTGAATTTTATCAGCTTCTCAGTTTCTTTTACACTTTTCTCTTTATGTATTATAAATATATTACATGTTCGTATTGATACAAAATAAACCTGAATTGATTAAATATACACACACATGTGTGTATATTTATATTTTAGGCAAAATGCTAATGACAGTAATTACTTTAGATTTATAGTCAAACAAATGTTTCACTAATCTATGATTTATGTTATGTCATTATCAATATGTAACATAAATTTATTTGTTCCCGATAAAACAAAAACGAATGAAATCATATTTGGTCGCTATCGAATTAATTGCTTTTTATCTTTGTAATATATTAAGGCTATAAATTAAAATATAGTAGAAATATTTGCACCATTTATATGAATCCATTCAAAATATCTTCCAAAAATTCTTTTAAAAATTATTACAAAATATTTTTTGGTTAGAGCACAGTATTATACGGTCTATAATTGCAGATTTTTTGTTGTATTTCTAACGTGTTGTAAATGAAATTTTTGACAAAAACGAATAAGATCATATCATATTATCGTTTTAAACTGTATCGTAATTAACACGTTAATTGCCATTATAATTGTTCGGACGTATTTTCGTTTTAGTATATTGGCCATGAAGGTGACAACCTTCAGGGCATTATGTTTTACACGGAAGGGTTGCTACCCCTGGTAGAGGGGTTGGCTGAGTGTTTTAATTGAACTAGTTGTTCACTTCTAAAAGTAAAGTCCGCGAAACAACATGTCTAATAAATAACCAATAAATGTATCTTTTTTCATTATAACTTAGCAACAAATCAGTGATTGTAATTAGAACTGCAACAAATACATAATATACAAACAAATCAGTGTTTAATACAGTCCACAGCTGCAAGGGTTAAATTATAACCAAAAAACCTGAGTTATCGAAGGAAAGTTTTAATAAATTTCATAATTACGTGGCGGTATACAATAATATTAGAAAAATTTTCATGTAAGCCATGGTAATTTTATTAGATAATTTAGTTAAAATTGTAACAAGAAAACGTAATGTATCAAAGAAGTTTTTTTGTCAATGTTCCTGAAAAGGCACTATTTTTTATATCAATATATGCCATGGCTTTATATCAATATAAGCCAACTTTTTTCTCGCCTTACCAAATCGCTTCTGTGACCTATATGTTTATTGTATTCAATATTTTTCATCCCTCTAAAAATATTTTCTTACCCATATTTATTATTGTAAAAACGATAAAAATATCTACTATTTTTTACATTTCAGATGGTGAAAATGATGTTGACTGTGGTCGTCGTATTTACCGTATGCTGGATGCCGTTTAATATTTTAATGGTGAATATTACTGAACCCAAAACAAATTTCCCTTCCTATAACCTTTTTCTAAAATGGTCTTAAGGAGTGGAAGTTATGATTTTTTCTCTTTATTATTTGAACAGGTAAAACTGTTTTTGCTTTGATCTCTCCTTTGTAAAGTTGTTTGTCGTTTATCCAAGTCGGGGAGGATTCGGCAAGCCTTTCTTTTTATGACCCAAGAATCGTATATAATGACCGGTCAATAAATCGCTTGGTATCGATTTATTTGCTCTTAAATGAAACATGATTGCTTTTATGTTCAATTTTGATTCCTTGGTGCTATTTTCGGTGTTTTTTATTAGATAAATATTAATAGAAATATTAATTGGTTAAAAGTAAAATTATTGTTTAAAATTTCATTTCATGGTTCAAAGGTTCATTATAAAAATTTTGTCCGAAGCTTATCACGACACATTTACACTCACTTTTCTATTATATTTTTTTTTCTAATATTTTTTTGTTATTCTATTGCATTTGTATTTTACATTTAATAATCTGTTCAACAATAACATGTATCTGAACATTTTTGTTCAGCAGATATTATAAATAAATTATTTATATCTGTGATCGTTTGCCGTGAATTGCATTGAAAACGGAAATTATTAATTGGAATGCAAAATTAGATTTTTCAATTCCTTGTTTTATATCGATGCATTTTTTAATTATATTTTTCAATTCTTCGTTACAACTAATGTAATATTAACCTTTTCAATATTTTTCTCAAAGCGACTTATAAAATAACGTAATATAATATTAAATCTCATGTTTGTCAATATTTTTTCAAAAATGAGAGGAAAAAATAATGAAATTTAATATTTAAATAATTTATTATTAATTAATAGATAATAGCATTAATAGTTTACCAAGAACATTTATTGATTATATTTGTAGTAACATAGCTTACTTGTTACATATTTAGGAGCAGTTAGAAGTAATTTCATAAAATTGATTCTTATAGATATTTATAATTCAAAATTTACACAATGTTTTTTTATAAATTATTAATAGAAAATATAATTAACATTTTTATTAAATATTTAGTTACATCTTAGGTAAATTATATATTTTTGCCATCTAGATGTTTAATCTCAAGTATCTGGAAAGTTTATTTTAAAATAGTTCAAGAATATAATACCATTTGCCTAAAGTTCGTGAATGTGGGGTCAATAGTGATATTGTTGGGTGAATATTATAATATTCAGCCCAGCTTCAGCAACGATCTAACCACGATTTGTTTCTACTGGGTTTGATATTAAATAATCAATATAATAATAATCAATAGTAGTCTGTCTGAAGTCAGGTCCATGGTAAAAGAGGACCAAAATTTAATGATTCCTTTTCCTTTCCTTGTTTGTTATTAACTTTACCATTTTATAATCATTAGTTACTTTTTTGTTCACTTATATGTATTCCTTTTTCAAACTGTTGCTTCCATGCTTCTTGATCCTGTGTTTCGGCTTCCAGTTTCCTGTACTTTTCCTTGTTCCGTAAGTCGTCAATCATCTGCATTCTTCTTCCTTCCATTTCTCCATTGTGCTTTCCATTTCTTGTATTCCTTCCATTTTACCTTCGACGAAGTCATGTAGGATGCACTTTTTCTACAGAATAGGCCTGATTCAGTTTTCTTTTCTTTTCATAATCATGCTCAATAGTCTTTATTTCTTTCACTCCTCCAGCAATTTTTAATTTATTACCTCATTTCGATATATCATTAATTTTATTATCACTTAATATAATTTTAACACATGAATTTCGATTATTTTTTTTTGGCATCAAGGATCCTTTGGAGTACACATAAATCATTTGGGTAATCACCCATCTAGATGATATGAACTAATATTATTTGCTCCATACAAATTTTTAGGCACAAATATGTAAGGTCTCATATTAAAATATAACATAATTGATTTTTCCTCTAGGTGATATGGACAAACGACGAATCCCTCGGAGGTTGGCCTCCCCTGCCGTACGTGTGGTTTTCCTTCCATTGGCTAGCGATGTCGCATTCGTGCTACAACCCAATAATCTATTGTTACATGAACGCACGTTTCCGCGACGGATTCGCAATCCTGCTGAGTCCAGTGCCGTGCATCGGCAAGCTGTTCAGGGGGCGCAGGCGGACGGGCACCGAAAACGGGGGCACCATTGGCGGAGGCACGTCCGCCAGCATGGGGGACCATAGATATGGACATCCGATGTTTGGTGAGTCTTTTTCATATTGGTTCGAGGGTAACATCTGGGTGCATTATTGTTTTTAGATTGTTTAGCAACGTGGGATTTATTGGTCTGTATAATAAAATGTAGAGACATCCTTTCGGAGTTGGTATTAACTTACCAAAAGAGGAGTCTGTTTTAGTAAGGTGACCATACTCCCGGATTGGCCGGGACGGTACCGGTTTTCCACATTGTGTCCCGGATTATTTTAAAGCAGATTTATACCGCATTTATATCTTTTGTCTCGGATTATCCCCGGTTTTTCAAAAATTAACAGATACATTAACAAAAATTATTAAAACAAACGAACAAATGCTAATTTTTGCAAAATATTTATGAATAGAATTGAATATAATATTACACAAGGCTCAAAAGCACGAAAAACATATTGATCCTTATAAGATATAATATCATAGATGAAAAAGTATGACATGTAATCGATTAATAAAGTTCTCACTAAAAATCCGCAATTTTTATAAAAAAAAGATTTATATAAGAAAACTGCTATTATATATCCCCCGTCCCGGATTGGCATAACTAAAAATTGCCGTCCTAGTTTTAACTTAGATAAATATGGTCACCTTAGTTTTAGGTTGTTTAGCAACATGGCATTTATTTGCCTATATAACAGAATGTAGATGCTTCCAATAAGAGGTATTACAAACTTCCCAAAAGTGAAGTTTGTTTTCACCAGAAAATCCGTTTTGCTGATTTTAAGTTTTCTCGCAGTTTAAGGTCATTCTGAATCGTTCAAGACTGAAATTGAAAAATTCATAACTGCAAGCCAAAATCTGACCTTTCGTCAGCGTTTTCAAAAACAGCTTTACCAGTTTCCAAATTTCTTCCAAAAATTCAAAGGTCAATTCATGAAAATTGTAAAGAACTCGAGTTGATTAATTTTTGGCAAAAGATCCCTAAAGATCATACTTGGTAAAAGATCCAATTTGGTAAAGATAGTTTAGACCAAATTATTGAATAATTTTTTTGGTGATTTTAATAACACCTCGTTTGATAATAGTGTTCATGGTTTAAAACAGCAGTCGGAGAACTTTTTTAATCATTACCCCTTTTTTTGTTCAATTTGATATTACCTCCATGGCGAAAAAAAGTTACCACATATACTACGTAGCAAATACAGTGAATATCAATTAAAAATACATATTTTTTATCCGAAAACAATTCATTTTCACCCCATTTGGGGTAATTTAACCCGGTTCCTCGATCACTGGTCTAATATATATTACTGTATTCATATAAGTGAATTGCAATAACTTTCTTTTTAGCATTTTCCAATTCAAAAATATGCAAAGCTATGAATAAGGTTCAGTATTCGTTCTTACAATTAAAGTTTTATAATTGATCTAGTAATTTTTAATATATATTAAATTTATGCGAAGCATCTAAATCAATTTTAATGCATAAATCATTCTGCATCTTCCATAAGTTTTTAGAAAACTTTTCACTAACTAAATTAAAACTTACTATGATGATCAAGATGCGCGCTCTGATTTTGAATATTTATGAATTTCGTCTGCTTAATAAAGAAAACGGATTTTTCAAATTTGTTGCGTCAATTTCTTGGAAGTTTGGAAATTTATTAATTAATAAAATCAATAGTTTCTAATTATAATTTTAAAACGTGCCTTTAGACTTTCTAACGAAGGCTATTATTGATCAAACTGTATTTACGAAACTTTAATTGGATTCTTTGACATTCTTATAAGTTTAATTGCAATTGCATTTCTAGTGATGATTAAAAGTAAATCTATCGCGCTGTAGCAATTGAATTTTATTTTCCAACATTTTTTCGAACAGTAATTGCAACAAAAATAAGACAAAATGATAATATCATATAATTTTCCAAAAATAAACACTATAAAAGCATTTCACATTTTAGATATTTCTCAGTAATTTTAAATAATATATTTCTAACCACAATATTTAAAACTTTTACTAAAACTCTTTTCTAATTATGCTTGCACATTTATAATCGATTAAGAATTTGAAATACGCTTTATTTTTAGACTTACATAGTAGGCGATATAATTACGAATAATAAAACTTTGTAAATTACTCCTTATCGCATTTATATAGTATAATTTCATAAACGTGCTCATTAACATGAAAAGCTTAACTTTATTTCTTGATTTAATTGCAGACTTATGTAACTTTCTAGAAATGAAGTAATATAAAACTTAATCAATTAAAACAAATCTGTACTTTGTTTCAAAAAGAAATAAAATATAAATATAACTGTATAATTAATTGAAGCCATGAATTGTGATATGAGGTACATTATGCTTTAATTTTAGCAGAAAAATTGAACTTTGAAATTTCATTTAAAAAAAAATCTGTTTAGTATAAATAATAATGAAAACTTCTTTTTTTAACTTCCCGTAGGGCAAGTTATAATATTCGCAAAAAAATCGAAAATAATTTTTTTTATATATCTTTACATTTTAAAACCTTCTGAACATTTTGGCATATCTTAGAAAAAATGTATGTGTGTGTATGTATGTGTGTGTGCGTGTGTGTATGTGTGTGTGTTCGGATACAAATTTTCGTCGACTATTTCGAGAACACGGATGAAGCAATTTGAATAATTCAAAAAACATTCGATTCGTATTGATAAGAATACGTGCTGATTAGTTTTTGGCAAAGGTAGGTCTAGCCGTTCCGAAGATATGGGGCAAAAAGTGCCAAAAATGGTAACTCCGTTTTTAAGAGAACGGAGCGTTCGATTTGAATAATTCAGAAAACATTTTATTTCTATTGACTAAATGAAGAACTGTTTGAACTTTTGGAAAGGAAGGTGTAATGACTTCGGAGATATGGAGAAAAAATAAAAAAATGAGCCATTTGGCGGTCAAAAATGAGCATTAGACATATGCACATCACATTATCAGATATTTTATAGAGATTTTAACAATGAGTATAAATTTTGTATACATTCCTATGGGTTCCGTACCAATGTTTATCCGTTAGACGGCGACGCGGCACGTACGCGCTTGGATATTTCGTTTCTATGCAGTTAAAGCAGTACGATTGCTTTGAAAAAAAGTTCAGAATTTCCAAAATATTTCAAAATAAATTTTTCTTCAAAAAGTCTTTCTTTTTCAGAAAAAAAGTAAATTTTTGTCAAAAATTTATAGTTTCTCAAAAATCTAGTTTTTTCTAAGTAAATTTGTTTTAAAAATGCCATGCGCCCCATGCACTAGTATTCAACTTCTTTCATCGTTGAATAAAATAACTGATTTTTTTAAAATAAATAAAAAAAAGAAAGAAGGAAGGAATTGAGAAAGCTCTTAGTCCAGAAGTATAAAATTCATAATATACATATATACATGAATGCATATACAGATTCAGAAATCTTTTACCATTTTCCCCATAAAATCTCAATCCCAAAATTCGCTTATGAGAAAATTGTGAAAGGAGGATCTGTATTGAGTGCGAATACGAAAACGTTCTTTTTATCACCAAGAGTGTGTGAAAGATTTAATTCGTCTTTTTCGGCTTGCTTGACTGACTTTCTATTGAATATATGGTATCTATACAATTTTTTGGCATTTTGCCGGTTCAATTCATAAGCTTCTTGGGTCTGACCCTCATTCCTTTCATAAATATGGCACAAATATCCTAGAATTACTCGCTGATACATTGATACTCTATTTATTTTCAATATGTTCCATGTAATAGTTGACTACGAAATCAATATTTTTAAATATCGTTTTATGTATTTTTTTAAACAAACACCTTGGTTGAAAACAAAAATTAAATGAAAAATAAAACGTGTGCATTTTCTTTGGCATACCGAAAAATTTATTGGGGCACATTGGCTGGGCTAATTTCTTTTCAGACTTCTTGTTTTTAAACTCATTTCAAAGACTTGTTTTTTTAATTATGAATTGTTGATATTCAAATATTTGAAGAGTGTGTTTTTTTAAATATCAACAAAAGTAATGCCAAGTAAAATATTTGAAACAATTTTCACCCAGACCTGGGTCAATTCTGTACAGAATTATATCAAGTATGTTCAGCTTATGGTTATATTAGAATTATGAAAATATGTATAGGACATGTGATCGCTCAAAATCAGATGATGAAACGAAATTTATCATCAATCATTTGATATGTGACAGATGTATTTGTTGAACTGATCGATTATGTTGTTAAAACATAATCGAAATCTAAATATTGGAATCATATCAATATGAAGAATTTTGCAGACATCTCATTATTAGGTTTTTCATTAGACGAGGTCAGTTTGAAGAAGACTGAAGAAGAAGCTGCCCAAAGAAAATATGGAGGACCCTTAAAACTATAACTTTATGTGAACAGAATAGTAGAATCATTTGTTGAAGTAATTCTCTAAATATCAATGTAATATTTATCAGATAAATTTACATGTGTGTTTGAAAGTGTGTGTGTATGTATGCGAGTGAATGACATAAGCCAAATAGCTCATAAAATTGTCATGTATTCTGATTGCTATTGAAAATAAAATTAAAAGAAAAAAAGTTTTGGACGTTGAAAATCATACAGGCAGTGTTTTGGATATTTTATCCAATGTTTGACATGATTTCAAAATTATGCTCATAGATGTATGGAGGCTTAGTCCATATTAATACCAATTGTAGTCATAATAAATTTCATAAAATATTATTTATATTTCGTTTAGTTTATATATGATTAATATCCACGACACTATGTGTTGTCATACTGATCATTAATAAAACGTTATTGGTATTTTCTTATTTATAATAGAAAAGAAAGGTTTCAAGAATTATACATTTTTTGGCAAAAACTCCTAGAGAGAAACAAAAGCCGTGTCCGATCTGACACTTGAATTTATTTTTGTTTTTTTTCTGTGCTGTCAATATATGGGCCAATCTGTCCAGTAACATGTGATGCGTGTTGACAAGCCGCGATGCGTGTTGGCAACCCGCTACATCACTCCGCCCTAATGAAAAAGATTGTTTCGCATCTCTGACTGCCATTCTTGAACTTCCTTGTAAATTTCTTTTGGTTGAGATTGTGTGATAAATTGCCGTGTTGGCTTGTTGAGTTTGTTGATTGCTTACGTGGCCCTTCGCTGGTGAGTTAGCGGTTGAGTACATGTGGCCCTTCGCTGGTGAGTTAGCGGCTGAGTATATTTGACACTTCGCTGGTGAGTTAGCGGTTGATTGTATGTGGCCCTTCGCTGGTGAGTTAGCGGTTGATTGTATGTGGCCCTTCGCTGGTGAGTTAGCGGTTGAGTGTATGTGGCCCTTCGCTGGTGAGTTAGCGGTTGAGTGTATGTGGCGGTTGCCAAATTGTTTGCTCCCTGTCTGTTGCCATGGTGCTTATTATCGACTTATTTACCATGATAATAAGTGATTTATTGAGCACGTGTTGTTGTTGATCTTGAAGTGCGTGGTCGGAGTCTCGGTTGTATGCTTAGAATGCTCTTCGAATTATGGAAGTTGTGAGCCATTTATAATAATTATTTATATTTTTAAAAATTCTTTTCTTAATAATTCTTGAGACTTCAATTTATTTTTTTTTCTTGTGCTACTTCAAAATATGTCTTGATCTTCTTACCTTCTTGTATGTGTGTTGCTAGTTCACTCTCGGGGTCACCAAAATATGGAGGTGTAGTAGTCCTCCATATTAATACCAATATTATCCAAATTGTAGTAATAATAAATTCCATAAAATATTATTTATATTTCGTTTAGTTTATATATGATTAATATCCACGACACTATGTGTTGTCATACTGATCATTAATAAAACGTTATTGGTATTTTCTTATTTATAATAGAAAAGAAAGGTTTCAAGAATTATACATTTTTTGGCAAAAACTCCTAGAGAGAAACAAAAGCCGTGTCCGATCTGACACTTGAATTTATTTTTGTTTTTTTTCTGTGCTGTCAATATATGGGCCAATCTGTCCAGTAACATGTGATGCGTGTTGACAAGCCGCGATGCGTGTTGGCAACCCGCTACAGATGTATTTAGGAAATGCAAAAAAAGTTGAATAGACTGAATGAATACCATATCATTCTTATTTCTGTACTTCGTATTTTTGAATATTCAATTTTATTTTTGTTAAATTTATCACACGGCTGAAATTATATTAAAAACGCGTGTGAACCGTCGTCCGTGCTGTTTTGCATATATAATAAATAAAACCATTCATTCAAATAATTCAATTATCTTCCAACGTCATCAAACTGGAAAACTGTAAATGGATGCTAAAACCGTGCTTTTCACATTCCAATTAAATCAAACAAAGTTAATTCACATAAATTACTGAATTTCTAAACTATTATTTCAGGAGCTTTTACAAAAACACGTGACACGTAATCCCTCGTGACTTTTATGGCGGTAGAATAATCTGATTCTCGGGTCATAAAGGCAGCAATTTTTTATTTTACCGATGATTTCGTTTATTTATTTTTTCAAGATGACATAAAATCCTTCATTTGCCATAAAATCGTCATTGAGCGTTATTGTTCGCTACTAAAATGTTTACGACATTGTATTGACGGAGTAATAAAATCTACGTGTCGCGAATTAATGGAAGCATTTAATGATGAAGATTTGCTGTACTTTGGCAGACAAATATATATATATATATATATATATATATATATATATTAATAACAAAGCCAATTTATATTACTCAATATATATTAGTAATCAATATAGGATAGTCATGAAATACTTGATCTTCCTATTGTAATATACATACCCTGAATATTCACATTTGTTACTGAATTTATAAGCAGTAATAAAGCCCTTAAGTCGGGCATAACATCAATAAAAACCACGGATTTTTTAAACATTATTCAAAAATTCATACGGTTTGGCTATAGTTTTAGCCCTTCATTCATTAGGACTAAAATTTAATATATAAAATAAAATATGCACCAATAGTTTCAAAAATTACAAATGAAAAGTAAAAATTACTCACTATTTGTTTATCCAATATTCATATTTCCTTATTTCTATGTGTGATTATTTGGTCCCGGATTTGCTGGTTCGATTCTTGCCAAATCTCGACATCAGGCAGCATTGATGTAAACTTTCCATTTGAGGTTATAGATCTCAAATATGATCTCAAGTGAAAATCGCCTCTCGTAGGAATAGCTGCAAAAAAAAAATCATAAAATGTTAAACATATACTTCGAATATAGTTAATTAGTCATAATTGGATTAGACAACTACTGGGTTGCCATCCATTCGAAAAGCCATATAATGATGCCATTACAATTACTGGATGTCCTAGTATGACAGATTGTAATTAAAAATACAACAAAAAAATCATCACGACATTCGTAATAATAGTTCCATAATTCTAGATCATAGATTTTTTCATCAAATGCGACATAGTACTATATCATTTTTTCTATCATTCATTTTCCACTCATTGATCAATTACTTCCAATCCTCCACCGTCCTCCGAGGCATTCGTAATAATCGTTCAGACCTCTCATTGCCGCCCAGGTCTGGAGCAGGAGCACATCGGCCTCCGTCGAATGAACACCTGCAGCACGTACATCAGCGTCAAGCGGAAATCGTCGCCGGCTCGTTGCCACTGCTCCTTGCTAAACGGCGGCAACTCGACGCAGTTCTCTCCCATGATGGTCCAGACGCAGGTGATGGCTGCGCCAATCTCGCGGGCGAATTCGCTGAGACGACCAGGAACTCTTACGGGAAACGGCGCCTCTTACGAGAACAAACTAGAGGCGTTCTCCGAGGACCAGATCTAGAGGTGGTGAAAGAGGAGGATGAAAGTGACTTGGTGTATTGTCATTGTTGATGATGGGGTGATGTAGGATGATATAATTAACTGAAGGTAAGAATTTCTAGAAGCAAATTAATTTTTTTGGCATGTTATATAATAACTTACAAGCAAGATGTGATCGCGCTTTAAATTTTGTAACAATGACTAATAATTAAATGGAATTGAACACAGGTTCACAAAGTAGTTGTCGGTATTGGGTGTGTGCCGTTTAGGGTTTGTCGGTTTTCAAAAACCGGTTTTAAAAACCGGTTTTTTGGCGAAAATTATGTAATTCGAAAACCGTTTTTTTAGTGTAAAAAGTAGGTTTTTACTGTATAATTGGAAAGTGACAAATATAGCCAAATATAAAAGATAGATGAAAGCGTTTTGATTCTTGCAATCATATCGGTTCAATAGCATTTTATATCCTATAAGTCTGCAATGGTTTTCAGAAAGGTTTTGTATATATTAATTTCGATTTTTATACCAGAGTATATATTAATTTAAATCAGTGTGACTTCTTCCCGAAGAAGTAACTTTCTCTACTCAAACTTAAAAAAAGAGTTTTAAACTCTAGAAGCCACAAATTAAAGAACAAAAAACTTAAAATTATTATATCAGGCTTCAAAACCAATTAAGCATAATTTGGTCGCAAGTATGAGATTATTTTTTATTTCAGGAAATTTTGTGAGTAAACAAAAGATACGTCTAAGTAGCAATTTGATAGACGTTTTCAGTTTATCAAAATCATATTTTATTAAATAACAAAACAATTAGAATGTTTAGAATTAATTAATTAAAATTGCTTGGAACAGACAATACCCGAGTTTAGCTTAATTGTTTTTAAAATTAAAATTGATATTAACAAGTATGTATCAACATGTACCTAATATTTTTTTATATTTTTTAATTTAATGATTTTTTTTATTTCAAAATGTATTATTTTTATTTATTCGAAAACTTTCCTTTCAGTATCATAAAAATATTTTCATTCTTATATGTGAAAATGATGCATGAATAAGGAATAATTATTTTCCAAGTTATTTAATCAAGATAAACTATTATTTTTTAGTTCTACTAATTAAAATTAAAATAATTTTGCTTACTATCTATAAAATTGAACAATAAATAAATTCAGCCAAATACTGCTCTAAATTACACTAAATTTGCGGATAAATTACAGGATATTCAGATAATATACAGCAAAAATTTATTTTTTATATAAAATTCGAACACCGCTTAAAACCGGTTTTTTAGTAAAATTAAAATTCGAAAACCGGTTTTCTGAAATGTCGGTTTTTGTATAAACTCTAACTGCCATTGTTGTCCAATGTATTTTTTACAGCTGGCTAATAAAGTTTAAGACAAAATGCCACTAATTAGAACTGTAATTTAGCTTCTAATTTAATGAGAAATTTTCTTAAGACACTTGCTATAAGAAATATAATAATTAATATAACTTTTAAAATTTTCTCACTTTATTTCTTTTATTTCCAGGATTTTTGGGTAATGTGAAGCACCATGCACTATTAAATATTCAGTGCTATAAAATTCTAGTGATTCTGTGATGTATTTATATATAGTGACTGAGTGAAAATATCTTGTATATAAAAAATTATCAAAATGTTGATTTATGCCAAAATTAAATTATCAAATAGTATATCATTGCTGTTATGTAAACTCAAACTGCATATTGTGGATGATTTCATAATATTAGACCATTATATTGTTGATCATAAATTATCTATATCAATATAAAATTGAAGCACACATACATATATATAAATATATGTAATAGTAAATTTAAAATTGTTACAAATATCTTTGTTCATATATCCAGTATTATATTTTAATCTACAATGTACATAAAACATTTATTAAGAAATTAATTGTATAAGTATTTTGACCATTTGTTTATGGTTGAGTTAAAATTATTAATGTATACATATTTTATAATAAATCTAATATTTTATAATGATTTTTTTATAATATTTATCTATACCTATGTGAACATGTATGTGGTAAATAGATAGATGATTTGCATTTTATGAAAATTCTAACTTCCAGTAATTGATTATTGTGTTTCATATAGCTTAGATTCGATTATCAGATTACATTTTCAAATATATAAAATAGAATGTGCAAAATGGTTATTGTATTTTTGTATTTTTCATTGTAACAAGGAAGACCGTCTTTATACATTATATAACATTTTAAAAGTATTTCTAAAATGGTTTATACTAAAAGAATTCTAATCTGCTCATCCTTGTTTCTATTGATTTATATCAACAATACTGTGAACTGCTGGGTAATTATAAAAATAATATTATTTTTATATACCATAGGTTTTTTTAGGTGCAAGAAACTGTAAACCTAATTATTGACTTTATAATGCCAATAAAATATTTGATGTTCAGATAAAAATCAAATTAAAGATCATACATATAATAATATAGTCGTCATGAATTTTATGTATTATAAGTTAAAGTATCTTTTAATTTATATTCACCTATAATTTTTAAAGGGTTGCAAAAAATATCTAAAGTTTCTTGCAATCAACGTATAATTTGGAAAATGTATTTTTTTCTAAATCTATGTTTCTTCATATTTTAGATGAAATATAGACTTTTTCCTCTATCTTATAAAATAGAGTATATGAACAAGGATTACGGAATTCTTCATAGAGCAGATATTAAAAAAATTAATAGAACTGACACAATTTTAATTGCCAATGGGACGCTACTCAAAACTGTTGATGATCTTGTTGTAAGTTTTATAATAATTATAATATTGCAAAATTCTTATGCATATATAAACACGTTTTAGCCTATAGTTCAAGTTAGTTTGAATTATAGTTCACCATTCAGCAAAACAAAAACTTATAAACTAAAATAGTTTGAAAAACTACAAGTAAATAAGTATAAATTTACAAGTTGCATAAGCAAAACTAGTGTTAAAAACAAAAAAAACAATAATACATGATTATATATATATATATATATATATATATATAATTAACTATTTTTTATAAATTTAGGCAACTGGTGAGATACTTAGGCATTCAAATGGTAAGAATAGACCAATGTTTCCGAGTGTTACTATAAAACCTTGCCCTTTATTGTCTCCTGATGCAAAAATTACCAACACTGGTTTTGTGGGTACTCTCATCAAAACATTCAGAAAACAAGCATATGACATATTGTTTTCACCTGACAACAAACTTCCACGATCTTGCCCAGTACCACCGGTTAGTAGACGTTGAAACTATTATTTTGAAATTAGCCGAACATTGTTTGTTTTCTTTTATTTTTAATTTCAGGATAATTATTATTTATCCTTTCATGTTGATGCAAGCAAATTTCCAGCGTTTTTACTACCTGCAGGAAAATATATGATTCAAGGAAATGTCACCATGGATGGTATGCTCCTTGGAAAAGCACATGGAATGTTTGAAATCGTTGAGTACTATTCTGAAAAACAATGGGCCCGTGGATAAATTTATATATTATTTTTGCAGCTCTCTGATTGCTGTTGAAATTTTTTTCGCAGTTTTGATTTGCTGTTTGCATAATGATTCATAATTATTTGATGTAACTTGTAAATCAAAATAATTATAAACAAAAAATACCGGACACTGAAATAAACTAGTTCGAATTTTGGATCCAACATAATTTTCATGTTTATGCCCATATATTCATTTCTACCGGTTTCTACAGGTGCGTTCATTGCATGATATTTCCAGATTTAAATGAAGCTATTTTTAAACTATGTATTATTAATTTTTTTGCTGGATTACATTTATATTCTAAAAATTTATTCAATATAATAAATAATAAAATTCAATATATTAAACGCCTCACTTTTATTAATTCATATCAGAATTTTGACTTGAATCTTTATAAGAATATTGTAGATTTACTTCATTGTAATTATTCATTATATATATATATATATATATATTTATTTATATATACATATATATATATATATATATATCATCATACTGCGGACATCATTTTAATGTAAATACTAACATTTATTTTATCCTCTATTTTATTTAATTGTTATTGTTTATTATTGTTACTAGATGTTAAAATATTCAGCAGTTGTAACATAAATTGTAATTAAAATATATGTATATATATATATATATATATATATATAAATAACGTTAAATAAAAACGTGAATTGCAATTTAAACTAATATATTTACAATCTAACTTATATCTAGTAATTATGGTTATTGTGTTTCATACAGTTTCGATCGTATTATCAAATTAAAATCTCTTATAAAATGCAAAATGGATATTTAGAAATTATATCAAAATATTCTGTTGGTTTTACTATATATATTTTTATGATATATTCAGTATTTTTTCATAAATTTGAACAGTTAAAACGTATTTATAAAATGTTTCATGGTAAAAGAATTCTGATCTTGTTATATTTCAGTATATATATGAGCAATTATGTGAACTGCTGGGTAACTATAAAAGTGAAACCTAACATGATATTAAAAATATTAAATGATAAATATATTCTCATTTATTAATGCGTTTTTTAAATGCAAGAAACTGTATTCAATTATTAATATTTTCATAAAGTCAATGCATTTTTATATTTCTTTATATATATATATATATATATATATATTTAGAATAAATAAAAAATTATGCTGATATAAATGTTATAAAGTTTGTGCATTAGATATCGAATGTTTCCATTAACTAACTTGTAATAGTTTTCATAGTTTCTTGCATTTAATTAAACAAATTATGATCAACAAGATAATATTTTTTTAGATGAAATATAGAGTAATTCCTCTATCTTGTACTGTAGAATATATGAACAAGGAATATGGCGTGATTCATACAGCAGAAATTAAAAAAATTAATAGAACTGATACTCTTTTAATTGCCAATGGAACGTTATTCAAATCTATTGATAATCTTTTTGTAAGTTTTCCAATAATATTGAATTTTTTGTGTGTGTAAATGCATTTTTTTATGATACTAGATCACAGGTCAGATACTAAGCCATTCAAGTGGTAAGAATAGACCAATGTTCCCCAATGTTACCATTGAACCTTGTCCTCTACTTTCTCTGACTTCACCAATTAAAGAAACTGGTTTTGTGGGTAGCCTTATCAAAACAATGAGAAAACCTATATTTGACATGTTGTATGCCCCTGGACAAAACTTTCCTCGTTCTTGTCCATTGCTACCGGTAAGTATATTTTACTTACTGTTTTGCTAAATTGAACAAAAATGATTATAAAGTTAAAGTTATGTCAACAAACGATTTTTTTTATTTTATTTTTCGGTCCAGGATACTTATTATGCATCTGTAGTTGCTGACACGAGTAAATTTCCGTCGTTTTTACTACCTGCAGGAAAATACATGATTCGAGGAATGCTTTCTATGAAGGATAATGTGGTTCTAGGAAAAGCATCTGGAATGTTTGAAATTGTTGAGTACTATTCTGAAAAACAATGGGCCCGTGGATAAATTTGGAAAAGTTATCGCGATTATTTACTACCTTTTCTTTAGTTAGTAATAAGAATAATGTTTGATGCACTAATGTATTTGGTAATAGTTACGTACCGTAAATCCTTTTACTTTACAAAAACTGATTTACATACATACAGATTTTATTTGGTTAAAATTACATCATCCATATGTAACATTTGCTTATTTATACTATATTTTAAAGATCACTGTTTTTTATGTACTTGTTACCCTCTGAATTTCGTCCTATATATTTCTGAGAATATTTTCTGTAAGTACCTTGAATAAAACAAAAGTTTGAATATTATTTATTACAATAATACAGTTAATAATAACACCTACATCCTTTTTTTCTATGGACGGTTTTAGGTAACGGAGAATAATGTAAGACATCACTAAAATCGTTTTTATTTGTGATTTCATGATTAGGCTCAGGTCTTCTGACCCGCATAAATTGACCTCGCAATTTTGCTTCCTTTGCTTCGTTTAATGATACAGCCCGCCAATCCAAAAATAATAATTTTGGTAAATGATGTACTATGTAACACCTGAAATAGATCAATAATATATAGTAATATAAATGCAAGGTGTATATTTGAAGTTAAATTAACTTGCCTATAACGAAAATAATCTTGGACGTCTGTTGTTGGATCACTCAATTGATCAGGACAGATCAAATTTCCAAGCAAACTCAAATAATGAAGAGAAGGCGCGGATTTTGATAATTTTGTCACAGTTGATTCTAAATTTCGCAACTACTAGCAAATACATTAGTACATAGCAAATACATTAGTACATCAAACATTAATAAAATAAATATTGAATCTTATCCTTACCCTATTTTTGTTAAGAGACAATGTCCGTAAGTTTGGCAGGTGAGGTAATACAAAATTGTCGTCCAAATTATTAGAATCTAATATTAGTTCCTCCAATGCTTGAAATTTACTAAGTCCTTCTAAGGAATGTATTTTGTTGTCGGTCAAATCCATTTTGAGAAGAGATCTTGAAAACATTTCAACAAATAATGCTGGTATGCGCGAACAACCATGGCCGGTGTAAATCAACTAAATAATAATTGAAATATAAATAAATAAATAAATATATATATATATATATATATATAAACATTAATTTTGCTTTTTATTTTACTTTATGTAAATTTAATTAAATAAAACTTACCCTTTTTTCACTGTCAATGTAAATCACATCAGACCATTTCAAATATTCTTCGACTTCTTCCATTTTGTAGATACTAATTTGTTTTCTCACAATTTATTTTTGATTATCAATTAACTAAAAATTTAAACACTAATTACCACTATTACATATCCATGTTAAGACAATTGTTCATTTTTTTATATGTTTTTCTTATAATAATAATAGTTAAATTTTATCCCATCTTCATACTTATAGAAGATTGAGCAAAGTAAGTTTTACCTATCTATATTGTGGTGAGATAAAAGGTAGTTTTGATAAAATTAGAATTTCTTATCTCAAGGCTATTCACTGATATTGAAAAAGAGATATGAGAAAACAAAAAATATTCAGAATCGCACTGACATTGATTAAATTAACTTGGAAAATTAAAATATTCCATTCTAATTTGCTTTAGGAAAATATTATAACTTATATTAGTTGAGCTTGAAAATTTAGATCTAAATAATATTTTTAAATATTTACAAGGTAGCTTTCTAAAAATCCACGTTGTTATGTAATATTATGTATATCAAATTATATAAAATATTGTTTATATATGCATAAGTAAAGGTATATTAAATATATATTCAAGTTATTCAACTGGAATTCTTTCTGATAAAGTGGCTACCATCTTTAATTCTAATCTGCAAACACAGCAGTTTGGAAACACACTAATGTTCTCAAAACTGATTTGATAATAAAAGAAATATCCATACATATATACTCATAGCACTAAATAAAATAATTAATAAAGCTTACCACAAATTTATATAGCTTTAAAGGACAAAATGTGAATACAAAAGCCAGATTCAAAAGATGATCAACTTCAACAAGTCTTGCACTTTTCTTGCTTCTTGAATTAAATGTATTTCTGCTCACTTTTGTCCACCAAAAGATACATTTATATTTATTTATTTAATTATTAATAATAAATAAATTATAAAATAATAAGAAACAACTCATTTCAAATCAAATTTAATTAATTTTTGACAGTTTGACAGACTACCAACACCACAACGCTTCAGTGCACACGTCTACCAACATCAAGAAAATATAACATGTTAAAATAAAATAGTTGCATCGAAAATGTCCAGGAGTAATGAATAGAATCTTTAATTAGTAACTATGGCAGACCGGTAACAATTTGATTAATTATTTTATTTATAATTATATATTTTAATAAAAAAGGTGGAGTTTATGCGACCAGAGGCGCCATCTAAATCATAGAGTTACCAATCTCTACTGTCCTATTGTCTATGGTTTACTGGGGCTCATGTTGCTGTCAAATACATAAGTTCTCTAAAGAGAACACCCATTATAGTAAAATGCCAAAAGTAGTGATATACTCGATTGTTACAGTGATATTGCACAATATTATATTAACTAATGGTAAGTTTTGTAATATATATAGATATATTATTTTGTAGTTCACCTAAATTTCAATGTATCAATATTTAAATGATGAGTAAACATATTTACTTTATATTGCATTTACATTTTTTCCGAGCTGATTGTTCTACATTGCTTAATTTTTGGCGCGTAAAACACAAATGAAACTTATATTCAATGTTTAATTATTGTTATCTTGTGTTAAAAACGACAATCTTTTGCTCATTAATTATGCATGAGTCTTCTTACATATGTGAATATGTCACTACATAGTCGTTGTTGTTCGTAAATAATTTTTAATAATTAAAATATTAATATTAATTTCAAACATTACTATCTTTTCTGTGTTAATGCCATTATATTTGGCACACAAAACTAATTTGTATCATTATTCTATTTGTTTAGTGTACTTAGTTTACTTCATATGTGTTTTAAATTCTACTATTTAATGCAGGGTTCTCGGTTTGTAACCGAACATATTATGGAGAACTTGGTAAAACTTATTCCCTTGAAGTCCCTCCACCACAGTGGAATAGGCTACCATTTTTTTGCCACTTGACATTTACGACTAATGGACATAATCACGGTGACTTAGTCCAGGTAAGATTTTTAACATTTCTTGGTATAAATTATTGTCATAGTAAAGGTGCATAAGTATATACTCATTATTATACACTGAGGTGTTAAAATTTCTTCTATTTATACTAATTTTGAATGCCGAGATTGTCTCACTAATTTACAAAGTTTCCAAAACATTTACATGAATTTTTAAATGCTTATGATTATTCTTTCATATTTTTATTGTTAACTTATATGTTTATTATTTTCTTATTTTATGATTTTCTTTATTTTCAGTACATATTTATAATTTGATTAAACATTTATTTGTTTAATTTAAAAATATGTAGAACCAAGATGAAAAATGCTGCAATATCCTTATTGTAAATGAAGGGATTTTTTATCAGTAAACTTTTCCAGCAAGATGTTTTGCATAAGACTAGTTGAAATGTGTAAGTAAATCTAAAAAAAATATTTTAAACATACAAATACATATGATGTGACTTAATTTGTATATTATATATAATTTTTATCAGAATGATTTATAAATTGTTTGTGAATATGAATTGTATTTTTTATAAATTTGCAGTTAATCTTTGATGCATTTAACATTGGTCGCTATGAACCTGAAGCTCTGGATGGTTGTCCAGAGGGGTATATGCAGATGTCTGAACTTGGTCGACCATTTATTGGTGGTTCATGGTGTGGACATAGTACAGGATATGCTGTTTATTATAGTGAAACCAGCACTATAACTGTCAGTATTAAGGTAAGTTAAAATTATTTTTATTGTTCACTTAACAGCCTTTACATTACAATTAACATTACAATATTCGTTAGGTGTTTCATGCACCACTGAGGGCAGCTACTGCATTTGAATTTAAAATTCGATTCAAATTTATTTCACAAAGTGAAGCTGTTGTAAGGTAAGCATAAAGATTCAATGTAATGTTAAAAATTTCACTAGCTGTGTTCATATTTCCAAAGTCTAACCACTTTGAAATATTTTTGTAGATTTGGGTCAGCATCAAAACCATTAGAACGTGGTAGAGTTTCTCCAGGTACTTATTGTACACGCCAATTTGAAGAGTGTTATAGGAAAACATGTCGTCTTCAAAGTCCAAATTATCCTGGCATGTATCCTCGAAATGTTACATGTTACTGGAGTTTAAGACAGAAAGCTGTACCTACTTGCAAGCATGCCATGGTTTCAGTGAAACAGAATCTTGAACAAAAGGTAAATAATTATTTGATATCAATAATTATTGTTGATTATTTTTATGAAACTAATGATTTTGAAACTAATTTCTTTTCAGGTGCAAATGAAAAGATCAATTTCAGCAAGCTTAAACAGAACTAGCAAGGTTTTGCGCACTTGGCAAGACTGCACTGGTGAAAGAGATTATCTCATATTTTATGATGGGACCTCAACAGATGATCCAGTTCTTATAAAATACTGTGGCGGAGATTGGTTGCCCCAGATAGTTTCTAGAGGCCCTGAAATGCTGGTGGCTTTTCATTCTTCTCCTTACAGTATACCTTTACATGCATCAACACCGATGAGAGGGTTTGAGTTAGATGTTGATATTATTTTTTCGGATTCATATTCCTTGGATTTCTCATCAGATCCAAAAGCATGTATATTTCACATTAATGCTTCTGATCCAGATGGTGTCAGTATTGAACTGAAACGTGGTCGAATGGGAAAAATTTTGAGTCCTAGACATACTTTACCTCCAAATACAACATGCACTTATAGATTTCATGGCCAAGAGAATGATTTGATATGGTTGTATTTTGTTAATTACAATAATCATTTATTGATCCCACCAAAGTCCAGTAATGATTCCAACTCAAAGACAATATATGCTAAACCCTTACCTGTTTGTCTTACTCGATTGAAAATTTGGGATGGTAAAGGTAAAGAAGACCCATTATCTCAAGTAATTGCTGATCATTGTGACAATGATACTCCTAAAATGTGTGACCATATATCACTTAGCAATCAAACTCGCATTACAAGACCTTGTACAATAGCTGAAAGTTATATAAGTACTGGTAATGAAATGGTTATTCAAACACACACTCATCAGGGTACAGCATTACATCAGAGCACATTCAAAATTATTTATGAGTTTGTTGATACCAGATTGCCAGGTGAACCATGGATTGGTCGAAAAGAAGATAATTTTTCAAGCAAATGTTCTAGAGTTTTTAGAAATAAGAAAAAGGGTACTGTTGGATTGCCCAGGAATGTCTTTATGTACGGTCGCGGAGGTGCCAGTAATTTAAGCTGCTTGTATAGATTTGAAGCTCCAGCTGGTGAACGAATTCGATTAGAAATAAACAATATTTCGTTTGGTAAAAATTTGGAATGTTATACAGACTCAGATTTTCATGTAAACCGTCCAAAATGTGTGTATTTAAATGATAGTGAGTCTAAGGGACCTGAACTTAATCTTTATGATATACATTGGAATGATTTTCGTCTTCACAAGGCTTGCATATGTGATAATGCTACTTTGTTTGAAACAAGCAATTCGCCAATAACATTTCAGTCATCTTCCAATGTTATGGAATTACGTTTTGATGCAAATAAACTAAATATTTCAGAGGATTTTTTAGATATATTCTTTCAAGTAACATATAAAATGATACGTGTACCGGACTGTTCAAGAAATCAACATTTAACTGGCCCTGGAGGCGAGGTACATGTTACTTGGCCTCCTCAATCAAGGCATGAAGTAAATTGTGAAGGTAATTATTTTGATCAGAATTTGCTACATTGATTTAAATTTCTTTTATAACACTTGTATATTTTTCTTGCAGGTATCCCCTGGTTGCTGGAAGCACAACATGATAAAAGTTTATTTATTTTAACTTGGGGTACTCAATTGATGTTAAATCCAACACCAGAAGATCACTCTAAATGTCCTACTAAAAATCGTTTCATTGTGTTCACGGGGAAGCCTCCAAGGTAAGTGCTTGTTTTTCTTGAATTATGAACATTTTTAAAACTTTATATGATGTTTTTTGTTATTGTGGGCATTATAAGTATTTTATTTTTGCCATGCCAATAATAAATAATTTATGTATAAACGAACAATTATTCTCATAGCGTGCGCAACCTTGTTTGATTATATCAGACATGGCTTATTAAATACTATATAATAATTAGTGATATATTGTAGTTCATAAGTTAGATTGAACTTTTTTTTTGGAAAACGTTTATAAAAGTTTGTAAGCATTTTGGATAGGCTTACCAACAAAATGTTAATAGATTGCCTGTATACATTTTTACATGAAACCCAAATCTTTAAATTGAAAAACACAAAGGAACAAAACTGATGTGTATGATATGATTTATAGAATGTAGATGAAAATGGTATATTGATTGCTTCCAAACCAACAAATTAAATTTCCTAGCAATTATAGGACATTGGATTGAAGTTATTATTTCATAAAATCTCTTGAAATTGAACATAAACATTAGACCTGTTCAGTGCTTTTATGTTAAAAAGAGACAACGACGAATCTTAGAAAAATCATCTACAATGATGAATTAACTTGGAATTATACTAAAAACTGTTCGACTGTTTATTTTATTCATGTTTTGTGTTGTAATGTAGTTGGGTTGGTTATCACAGTAATATTACTAACGGAAATATTGACCTACCCATTTTACTTTAAATTATTATATGTGACTTTTCACTTTTTAGGCCTGTGCAAATAATTTGTCCTTCGGAGTTGCGATCTCCTCAATTTTTGCTTTACTTATTCAGTGATGAATTAAATACTGCCAATACTGAACAAATGCCTTCAATAAATAAGCAAACTGCCCATTATATTCTAGTAGAACTGATTGTCCGAGAGGCTGGTGCTATTACGTTTAATTGGTTAGAAATATCTAGAACAAAGAGTTCTTTGCTAAAACAATTAGATTTGCCAGCAAATTTAACCGTGAACGATACGCAAAACATTTATCCTCGTGAAGAAGAATGTGCTTATAAATGCCCCGAGATTGATGCCTGTATTGGATCCAATCTTTGGTGTAATGGGGTTGTGAATTGTCCATCAGGTTTTGATGAATTTGAGATTAATTGCGGACATGCTTCGAATATATTTAATTATCTTCCCGGTGGTTTGTTTGCCAGTATAGCCTGCGCTTCAGCTGTAGCAGTGGTTTGGCTGTTATACTTAATATTAGTAATAGCGAGGCGAAACAATAAACTGAGTAAGAAAAAAAATCTTGGAAAATTAATCGATAAGCGAACGGTTAAAGAAGAAAAACTGCACACACCGAAATCCTGACGGCAGCCTCCAAACTCTGTCGAATATATTCATGTCGACAGAGAAACTACAGTGTGATCTATTAAAAATAGAACTTGGACATTTAAATTAATGTATCTGAGTTTAAAATATTTTTAAATCTCTTAGGTCAAACAATCATTCATTGTCTTATAGTGTACATATTTCTAAGTTATAAAACTAGTATTATCTTAACTTTACGTTTTGCACAAAATGTTTAATCAAGGTAATTTTAAGATAAATTAAACTAGCTCAGAGCTAGTTATCACAAGACGTTTTGGAGGAAGAGTCAATCTTATTAAAGTTCAAAAATTTAGTGAACTCATTCTATTGCTAGACAGGGATCTACATATATAAATTCACATAAATATAACCATATGATATTTTTGTGAATATTATTATAAGGTGGGTAAAATTTTTGGCCGTTGGGTCACTTTACAAATTTTTGTTCTTTGAATCATAACAAGGCACCCTAAAAAAATTGAAGCTTTCCAGCTATAGTTTTTTTTGGGCAAAGTTTCTTGAATGACCCATAGGACAATTGTAAAATGTGCCCTGACGGCCAAAAATGTGTGTCAAAATCCTTGCGTTTGAGAGTGTATAGACTATAATAAAACCTATTTATTTAAAAATATCCTGCATGACTTTCTGGTACTGATGTTATGTGTGATATCCAATGATATTTGAAAAAAATTCATCTCACTCTCGTCTGATAATTTCTAACACCATATGCCTGACTAGCAACCGCAAAGTTAATTTATGCCACACAATCATTATTAACATTATAAAGTTTATTAAAAATATGCTTTACACATTTTTATATCGAGGATAATTAGAAAACGTGCATGAAACAATTCAAATAAATATTTTGTAAGTATAATGAAAGGCTTGTAAATATGCTTGTAGTCTAATAATAATTATTAAAATGAACACCCAATTTTATTTCGATTTTTACGCACACTCGTTAGTAATAAGTCGAAAATAATACGTAGCATAAAAAATATGTAAAAATATATGTGAGCGAATAATACATATTTAAATTTTTTTTTTGTCTGACGTTAAAATAAGTTGATGGAAAATGTTAATAAATTCCTCGGTATAAAATTTACACCTTGTAATGGATAAAATTTGTATAGTTTATACTTTATTTTTAAAAATACTTGTCGCTATTATGAAATATTATTAAATAATGAACTCTCTCGATAATATTAAATCTTAAACTCTGAAGTAATTTTAATTTCAGTGAATATTTTTAAAATTGTTTCATTTAATGATTTTGGGTGTGGGTGTAATATTGATGAATTTATTAATATATTTAACCAAGAAACATGTTTATGTGATAGTTTATCCCGAAATATTTATAAGATGATATTACGTTTAGTAAATCGAAGAATTGCTCATAAAAAAATTAAATGCGCAATTTGTGTGTTTTGTATGACCACAATAAAAGTCATATAGATGATGCCAACTATAAATTTGCACAATCATAAATCGATTTAATCACTCATACTATTTTATCCCATCATCTCATATTATATGAGTATTTATATTATAAATATAAAGCATTCATATATTTTTAAATCACGTTTTTGAGTTAATCAATTAATATTATGTCAAATGACTGCTGCCATTGCATAATTAAAGAAAACTAACGAATTTAAATTCTGCTGTAATTATGCATATTATCCTTAGGAAAAGCACTGTACTTTAAATTATGAGAAATTGAATGAATGATGATAGTTGTAAAAGCTCTTGTACGTTAATTGAAGAAAGAGGGAAAGAATTTCTATAAATAAATGTTAGTTAAATTAATAATAGTGAAATATTTAATATAAAAATGTTTAATGCAGTAGACTACCGCACCTGTACCTACTGCATGTAAAAATAACAAAATTAGTTTATGTACACGTTATCGGGCAATTTTAATTTTAATAGAAATTTTATTATAGTATAACTTAATTTGTGATATTTCTATAAGTAAGACAGACTTAGTTTTAATTTAAAATGCGTTAAGTTTAAATATTTGGTTGGAGTTTATTAAATTTGTATATAACATAGAAATGTTAATGTTAAAATTTATGACAAGGGATTAATGCATTTTGGATTAATAAATAAGGATTTTAAAGACCGTGAGATCAGAACCACCGAACTAATATTTCACATTCGACTAATTATAAGAATTTTCGTTTTAGATAAATATTTAATAGAATTTTCTGTAACGGATTGTTTCCTCAACACGGTATATACTATTTGGGTTGTAAAAATCGTAGTGCAATTATGTTGAGAATGAATGCGAAAATGTGAAATACATAAAGTTATGCATTATGTATGAATTAAATAAAGTCAAATAGCTAATAATTGCTCTTTTTCTGTAGTTAGACTGTTTTCTGCTAATAACAATGAAGTGTTGTTTTTTATGAAATTAATTTCATACTTGGCTTCTAATTACTGCAAATTTCTTTAATTAATTTTTGGTTTGAAATGTTTTTTTTTTATTACTTTTTGGTATTTATCGGTCGGGCCATTTATTCGTAATTAATTGTTGAAAAATCGTTTTGTAGCAATGAGCCTCCTAAATTTAATTATTGTATCGTCACAAAGTCACAATTTTAGGAGTCACTAAATTTGAATTCTTTTTAAGTGGATTATTTGTATCATGTATTTCGGCGAGTTTATGCAACTTGCCTTAAGGCAAAATGCGACTAGTTAATTTTTCCTTTATCGTATAATAAACACAAATTTCAATTTATATTCATACTATTTATTTTTACATTATTTTGTACAATTACTTTAATATGACAGTGAAGTCTATATTTATATAGATATCTAATAAGCTGCTGGACGGATTATGATTTTTTTTTTCATTCTATTTTTACTATATAAAAATTGTGCTCGTTTACGTCTTAGATACAACTCTAATAATATAATATTTTGCTTAAAACTATTATTTAATAAATAAATGCAAGGCTTTGTATCCAATTTATATTTTAAGAGTGCGGCACTTTATCACTTCGGTTGCCTGGTGCAAACTAGGCGAGATTCTCGTTTGTTTCTAGCATTTAGTATAAGCAATTATACATTTATTTGCCTATGTTTTTTATTTAATCGTATTTGTTTGCATTATTTGCACGTATATTTATTTTTAACTTCCGTGCACGTCCTACAGTTCACGTAGCAACACCAATGAAATTCGCATTCACATTGCCAACTTCGAATATTCTGATGAGTGTTGTACCCTCGGCCACAGCACATTATATCGCAGCCATCACTACCTGAAAAGATAAAAAAATTTAAAAAAATAGATTTATGTGGCATTTTTCCTTAAACCAAGAATTTTCGAAACCGGTTCAACATTTTTTGCGAAAACGTGGACGAAAAATCTTAGCCTTTTTTTTTGTTCATACATGTCTGACGCTTAGAAGTTCCACATGAGCCATGTCTAACAAATTGAGTAGAAAATTTTTTGCCTCGTCGAAAAAAAGTTTTAATATAAGCCAATTAAGTCAAATATGTGAGTCATGAAAAGTAGTGTTTTTCAACACATTGTTTGCTTGATACATTTATTAACCAAATTATCCAATAGTTATCATGGCCCATGTGATTTTTTTGATATCGTTGTAGAGATTACCGTGTTAAGTTTTTCATATCGTTGCTTTCCAGAAAATGACGATGAAAGTTCAAATTTGGGAACAAATACATACCTTTACCTTTCAGTATCAAACGATAAAAATAACTTGAAAATTTGGGAAAACATAAAATTAATAACCCAAAATTTCTTGTTAATTATAATCAGCCTAAATTAAGCGCATCTTTTCAAAATTTATGGCACATTTTACCTGTTCCGGTTCTGTTGCAAGTTCTGCCTCTTGTTCCCAAACTTCCAGTGGTCAAATCTGCTTCACAATAATTTGGCGAAGCTTGCAGATACACAAAATCGTTTATCTTAGGAAAAATCTGTTTTCCTACTAATCCATTCGATTTAGCTCTAAATAGACAAATATTACACATATCTGGTTAGTGTTTATTTTAGCTCAGTTCAATCCAATTAAATATTCATAAAGATTTCTTTTATGTAAATAAACTACATTTTCCAGTATTATTAATAAATTTACGAGCTTGTTAATGCATCATTATTTACTAGTTGTTTAGAAAGGAAGTAATGTTAACGACTATTGAATTATATTACGGCAAGTATTTATCAAACTTACCGCTTTATAATCAAACTTAAACCATCGTCTTTATTGAACAAGTTTGATATTCGTGTTTGCTGTTTAATTCCATAAATAGCGACAACTAGACGAGCGCGATAATATTTCTTCATTAAATAATTCCCAACATTTCGAAATGTTGGTAAAGATCTCCAACAAGTCTTCATTGTACATGATCCTGAGACGCCGTGGCATTTGCATTCCGTTCTCAAATTATCCTTGACGGCCTGTAATAGAAATAGATAACTAGTGGTGTATGGCAACGTGCCTTAAGGCAAATTGCTGGAACTTACCCTACCGTAATGAAACATTGTAAGAATATTGAATGTTGTCGAATGGGTTGTTATAAATACTGTAACTTTCATTATTCGTATTTTGTAGACAAAATAAAGGAATTTCCAAGAATTAAATAAATTGAGTTGCAAAGTTATTAACCCTTTCCACTCGCATGCTGCCAGGTGGAAATTCGCGAGTGGAAAGAGATTATTCAAGTATGTAAGTGAGGTTTACAATTTTAGCTAGAATTTAATTTAAAATCCGATTTATGTACGATGTTCTAAAAATATTTTTTGAAAATTGAAATATTGAAAAAAATGAAATAAAAAATATTTTTGCCTTCCCTAAAAACTATTCTTTCGTCAATACAAGAAAGATTTCTTGAATTATTCAAGTCGTATACTTCGTTCTCTAAAAAGCTGCTACTTTTTTCACATTTAGCTTCGTATCTCCGAAACATCTTGACCTGCCTTTGCCAAAATCTAATCGCCTCTTCTCCAAATCATTACGAATTGAATGTTATTTGAATAATTCAAATCGGATGGACTATTCTCCCAAATTCTTATTCTTATTCTTATTTTACGCACTCTTAGCTCCGTATCTCCGAAACCCTTGAACTTGTTTTTTGTCAAAATCTAATCAGAACGTTTCCCCATCAATAGGAGTCGAATGTTTTTTGAATTATTCAAATCAAAAAATTGTATCCATACATACATACACACACATCATTTTTAACTTTCCGTAGTTCAAGTTATAGTAATCGCAAAAAAATCGAAAATGAAAATTTTTATAGATCTTTACGTTTCAAATCCTTCTGAACATTTTGGCATACCTTAGAAAAAAATGGATGTGTGTGTGTGTGCGTGTATGTATGTATGTTCGGATACAAATTTTCGTCGACGATTTCGGGAACACGGATCAACCGATTTGAATAATTAAAAAAAAAATCAATTCGTAATGATAAGGAGACGTGCTGATTAGTTTTTGGCGAAGGCAGGTCTAGCCGTTCCTAATATACGGGGCAAAAAGTGCCGAAAACATGGAGAAAAAAGTAAAAAAATGAGCCATTTGGCGGTCAAAAATGAACATTAGACATATGCACATCAAATTATCAGATATTTTATAGAGATTTTAACAATAAGTATAAATTTTATTTACATTCCTATGGGTTCCGTACCAATGTTTACGCGTTAGACGGCAACGCGGCGCTTACGCGCTTTGATATTTCGTCTTTATGCAGTTAAAGCAGTACGATTGCTTTGAAAAAAAGTTCAGAATTTCCAAAATATTTCAAAATAAATGATTTAAGAGAGAATGATTTAATATGGTTCGAAATTCTATTTAAAGTTTTAAATCATTGATCAACTTTTATTGATTGTTATTATTGATTATTTTTAATTACTCGAATTTTGAATTGCGGTACGGGAAGTTCCAGCAATTTGCCTTAAGGCACGATGCCCTAATTGCCTTAAGACAGAATTCCACTTACAGCTAGTTTCTAAGGTATGCCAAAATGTTCAGAACCTTCAAAACGTGAAGATATGCAAAAATTTTCATTTTCGATTTTTGACCGTTATCCTAGGGAAAGTTTTAATAGTATACATGCTACTGACAAATATGAATCTTCTTATTACCTTTCTTCCAGCTTTGTTGTTATGTAAATTCATCATGCTTCGTGCGTCCTGTTCGATTTCTCGTGCGTCCAGGAATTTTCTGGCGAACCTGATACCGAATCCGACATCAGCTCCGCATCCACTCCATTTCCAGCTGCTGACAGTTCGAAATGCGCTCTCGACGTCATCATTTTCCTTTTGAGAATTAAAAACTAAACTGACTTGTTTATATGTATCACACCCGCACGCTGAAATGTTCCCTCGGGCGCATGCAGCGGTAACGGCGTACGCCACCGCCGCGCTAGTCACGGCGTACATGAAGGCTGCCTCGCGGGAACCTGGGGAAAGGATTGATTAATTATTTATTTATTAATCTAGCTGTTTAATCAAACTTTCGATAAGCATTCAGAAACATTGTAGCAATACTTGTAAACGGTTAGGGAAATTCGATTTATGGATGTTAACACACTTTTGTAAAAAAGTGAACACTGTGACTGGAGATTATAAGATAGGTCATTAAATACAAATACAGATTTGTGAACCATCCTGAACACCGATAGATTTAAAAAATGTATGGATATGAATGTATCTACATATCGTGCCAATTTGAAAGATTGATTAAAATAACATCAGCCTATTTTATTCATTCATTAGAGAAGTTATAAAAGTTGTATAAACTAAACTGACTTTATCTAACAACTGTTGATTCTTTCCAGCATACGATAATTTATTTGCCATTTATCATTTTTTTTTCTTTTTTGTAACAATGTTCGAAAGAATTACTTCGGGTCTAAAGGCATGAATTTTATACGATTTTTGAAACGACGTAAGCAAACAAACAACATTTTTACTATATTTTTTTATTATTTTTTTTTTATTATTATTTTATCATTATTATTATTAACGTTTTGAGAATATATAAAAAGATAAAAATTAAAAATAGTCAAGTTTTAGTTCAAGAAGATGACGGCGTGATGTGTTTAAAAAAATTGGCCCTGACGTACCCATGATTTTTGCTTTATAAACTATTTTTGCAACATTTTTTTTATTCCCGATTTTTTTTAAAACTAGTAAAAATTGGAATTGTAGTTTATACTGAACGGAAGACTCTATGAATTTTTTAAGTAAATCGGTCCAGTAGAAGTTTAGTCGTAGTATCGTATAAAATTTTGAGAAAAACACATTTAAAGTTTTACAGAGAAAACAGAGGAGGATTATCATGGCCAAACTGCTTTATTTCTGAAATTAATTTAAATTTTGAAAAATTGTATACACATTCATGAATAGTTATACTTTGTAAATATCCAAAAACAAAATAGATTTTTTTTATATCAAAATCAGAATATCTTAATCTTCAGTTGTAAATACATGAGATGAAAATACGAAAAAATATTAATAAGATTTTTATTATATCCAGCAACTTCTGTTATGGTAGTTAATATATTTAACTGGTGTTTATTAAGTCACACTTTCAATACTCACTCGGAAATGTGTAATGTTATTCGTAAACAAATACGGATAATCGATTTTATAATAAATAATTTTATTGCAATATTTTTAGTCTGAAATGACTTTTTATGCACCACTAAACAAAATTTATGTCCGTACTGTTTATTGGTCAAACAGTTGCCATGCTTTCGTTTCCTAGGTCGAATACGCAAATGTTGCATGTTTCAAGTTTTACAACCCCAAATATGCAATAAATGAACAACTCATAATACACACGAAGTTCTCATAAAGCACAAAAAATTGTGATTGTGTGGTTTTAGTAAGTTAACTACATCCATTGACCTTTTACGGCAATAGATTTGGAATGAATTTAAATCGAAAAAATCGTTATAAAAGGTAAAAAAAAAATTGCATTTGTTGGTGTTAGAGATACGAATTTTTACTAAAAATAATTTATTCCTGCAATTTTCCTACTAATGGACTCGTCTAAGGAAAGAGCATCAATCTTTTCATACCAGGAAGCATGAGATGACCGAAAACATTATCATCTCCCAAACTGGTGCAGTTCCATCGGCGGTGTCTGAACTGGTGTTGGCACTCGGCTGCCCCAAGTGCTGTCCCTTCACCGACAGCTACCAGGGCGTCTGGTGACTGCCGGCAAATCTCGCGTTGCCGGGCTTCCAATCCTGGTATCCGAGCACAAATTACTTGCGCTTCTAGGCTCGAACTTACGGACTTTCTGCGGTAAGTGATAGTAAATGATTGTTAAAGAATTGGGTGTTAAAATCTTTATAGTTTAGGTTTTTGTGAATAGCTATTAGGGATCGTTCAAGTATTACGTAAGCAGATTTATTGCAATTATTTACCGCCCCCCCCCATCCTCCTATTCAGCAAAAGTAAGCCAAGCCTTTACCCCCTACCTCCATGCTTACGTAAATATTTTGCAATTTATGTATTGTTTATTTTAAATATTGTAATTATTAGGTTATAATTATAATTTTAAAAATAAGGATATAGGTTTAGGATGTAGAGCTAGATATGGTAATCAACATAGAGTAACAAAATTATTATAATATTATAACTTATTTTAAACTTTTGGTACTGGCAAAGACAATGTAAGGTTGCCATTAGGTAACCCAATAAAAACACTACCTATGATAACCCCCCCCCCAATAGTGCTTACGTAATAATTGAACGGCCCCTTATTCTTTGTGATTTTATTTTTGTAAACTGAAATCCGCCTTTTTTCTCAATAATTATCACAACTCAATTTTTTTTTCAGAAAATTGTTTATAAATATTTTCTGCGTTTTGATATGACATGATGTCCTCAGGAATTCAGTTTATGGTTAAAAAAATATATATTGATATATGAAAATCTTTGTGTTATGAATAAATTTTATTCATCGTGTACTTTAGAAAAATAATTATGATTTTTTCTATTATTATTACCTTGTGATGGACAAAATGATGAAGATCAATATAAAATAGTTCTGTATATCTTTATCGCACAGAATTAAAATATTTTCCATTCGAACAGGCCGAAATGGCCAATGTAATATAAGCATTCTTGTCACATTATTATGTGCTAATTTTATATTACAGTAGCATTTTTAAGCACTTCGTTAAAATTTGTTATATAAATATTAATTGTTGTTATTAAAATTATTCCGGAACTTGAAAGATTCATATTTTTTGAAAAGCTCGTACAACGTATTTTCGGGGATGCACTCTTCAATTAGTTCACTAATTAGTTTTGCACTTTGTTCTGGTGTACGCATTTTCACTTTATATTTTGATACCTTAAAAACATAAAAAATTATTACCTTTAAAAAAAATCACTGTATATTTTTAATTACACATTTTTAATTTAATTACTTTTATTATACATTAATTTCAAATATTAATCAAATCAGTAAATTATAAGTAGATTAAAAATTGCGCTAAAAATATAAAAAATATTGAACGCACATTTATGATTTTTATTTTAAAAAATATATTGCTTTTGGAAAACACTGTTTATTTTTAATTACACATTTTTTAAAGTTACTCTTCATATATACATCAATTTCTAAAGTCAGTAAATTACAAATTGTTAAAGTTTATCATTTTTGTTTCGGAAAAACTATTGGACCCAAAATTCATGCTTTTCTTTATAAAAATTATTGATTTTGGAATACACTGTTCATTTTCAATAACACATTTTTTTTAAAATAACATCTGGTATACATTAATTTCAAATATTAAAGAAATAGTAAATTACAAATTGATAGAGTATTTAATTAACACTTAAGATTTCTGTTTGAATTACTAATCCGAATTTACTATATATTTTTTAATTTATGAGTTAGTAAATAAATATTAATATTTATATCGTTAGAAATTTTACTTTTAAAGAGTATCTTATAATTTTAATTACGCCTTTTTAAAATAACTACTCCTATTATACATTAATTCCAAATATGAAAGAATCTAGTAAACTATAAATTGATAAAAAAAAAAGTCAATAAATTTTGTTGTGTGGGAAAAATATTAAACGAATAATTTATGAACTACTAAACAGAATTTACTAAATTATTTTTTTTTGTTTATGAGTTAGTAAATTATTAATGTAAAATATAAATATTTGTATCGTGGAACATAAAATTCATGAGAATAATATGGAGAATTTAATGGCAGATAATTTTACGACGTCTTAAGTGCAACGATAATTATAGGACATAATATGTACACTTAAAGCAAGTAGAATGCACGCATATATATATATATATATATATATATATATATATATAATATCTGACAAAAACTACATAAGGCCCTACGCGCTATTAGGTCTGTTTACAGCATCTTTGTAATTTTATTTGCGACATTATTTTAACTAGAGCTTTCATCAATATCCTTTGTCTTTGTTTACACATTTTAAATCCTGTAGTGTCACTGATTTTGTTTTTCAACACTTATTTAAAATCTACTTTCTCTGTCAAAAATCACTCAGTAAACTCGTTATAGATGGTAATTTAAAATCGATGGTAAACCGTTTATTCTTTCCATCATACGCAATTTTCTCGGTTGATTCGTGTAAGATTGCAGAGGCATTGATGATGTATGGTGGTACCTGTGTGCGCGACACAGAGGAACTAGTGCTTCGTCTACCTTCGTCGAAGAATTTGGTTTAGCACATGTAACAACTTTAACAAGAATGGGACATACATATTCTTGAACAGGCGGTTCGATGAAGACAAGAACACTTAAGTGTAATACAAGAGTTGGGCCGAGAGGCGCGCGTCGATTGCCCCACGCCGTCGGAGATCGGACATCGCTGGCTGCGTTAACGATTAGTCGGGTGGCTGGACACAATTTTTTTTTCTGAAAGTTCTGATTTGCTAATTTTATGTACGAAGTTTCTAGTCATTCTGAATCGTCAGACCAGTTTGATAAACTGTACGTATCTTGCCCTTTCGCCATTTTCTCAAAAACGGCTAGACTAATTTCAAAAATTTGAGGACCATTCGATGTAACTCGATAAAGACTAGCGTTTATCAGTTTTATGTAACTACCGACAGAGCCGTTTCTACGTAATTAGCAGAAAAGTGTAAAATGTTTTCCACGCTGTAGATTTCATAGCCTAAAGTAATATACTGAAACAATAATAAGCGGTTGAATTATAAAAATGCATCAAAATTCGGAATTATGCCCCTGATCATAATCCGATCATATATACATTCCGTGTTTTGCAGGTACCTACTGATTACAGTTGACATCCACACTTCAATAAACTACATTTTTAGAACACGAAATAGATTAAATGAAATGTGCTGAACAAATTAATTGAATTTATACAATTACAAATATTATATGTATGTTTGAGAGACATCTATTGGAAAAAATGTATTGAAAATTTAAATCTATTAATCTCTTAAAAATACCTTCATTCAATGTTTTCTTTATTTTGACATATTTTGGAAATTCTGAACTTTTTTTCAAAGCAATCGTACTGCTTTAACTGCATAGAGACGAAATGTCAAAGCGCATAAGCGCCGCGTCGCCGTCTAACGGATAAACATTGGTACGGAACCCATAGAAATGTAAACAAAATTTATACTTATTGTTAAAATCTCTATAAAATATCTGGTAATTTGATAAGATCTCCGAAACCGCTAGACCTGCCTTCATAAAAATCAGTTTGATCAGTTCTTCATCTTGTCAATACAAGTAAAATGTTTTTTGATATCAAAATGGGACGCTCCGTTCTCTTAAAAAATGAGTTATCATTTTTGGCACTTTTTGCCCGGTATCTTCGGAACGGTTAAACCTGCCTTCGCCAAAAACTAATCAGCACGTCTCCTGATCAATACGAATCGAATATTTTTTGATTTATTCAAATCGCTCTATCCGTGTTCCCCAAATCGTCGACGAAAATTTGTATCCGAACACATATACATCTATTTTTTTAAGGTATGCCAAAATGTTTAAAAACCTCTGAAACGTAAAAATATATAAAAATTTTCATTTTCGTTTTTTTGCGATTACTATAACTTACTCTACAGGAAGTTGAATACAGCCATGATTTTGTATTTAAAACATAATTTTTATATTTAATTTTTATTCAGAAACTTCAGTATTTATCATCTAAATTAGGTGAAATTACTAATTTTTTTTTTATTTGGTATGAGTGCGGTATCTTGTTATAAAAGATTTGTCATTTTATGTCATGAGATAAATTGTTCATTAATGAATTGTTTAGTTGACATTTATTACAAGTAGAAAGTATAGAATATTGTATTAAACAGCAAACTATATTATTTTCTCCCAGATCTCATTCTAAATACTAGATTGTTAACATCAAACTACAAGTTTATCTCACTCAGCACTATACCTGAATTATTTACGCCTGGATTAAATATATATATATATATATATATATATATAACCAAGACCTACATTTTTCTTAATAAATATTAGACACGTTTATTTAAAAAAATGGCTTCAATAATACAAAATTCCTGAAGGAGCAAGACATCCCATATTTCCGAACGTAGAAATAATTAGAATTCAAAAACAATTGTTTTTAAAAAAGGGTTTTATATTCAGAAAAATAAAATCACAATATATTTTAGTTATAATAATTTTTATTTCAACCAATTAATTGATAAATTAAAATAAAAAAAATTGGGTTGAAACTGACACAGTTTTTATAAAAGGATAAGTCCATAAAATAGAGAACGCACAAAAGCCTAAAAAATAACTATTTTTTATTTTGGGGTTTTGCATAAGGTGTAAAGGTGGGAAACTTCACTGTATAAACAATTGAAGGTGTATCAAGTAGTGTTTATTACAAATTGCAAATACTGTGCAATTGTTTTGTGATTAGAAAATTGTTTGGAAAATGACATCTGTAAAATGGAGATGGACTGAAGATGTCACAATCAAGTTTCTGGAAATATACAAACAGTATACAACGTTATGGGACAAAAATTCACCGACTTACAGAAATAACCAAACACGTCACTTAGCAATGAAAGCCATAGTTCAACAGATGAATTTGCCCAATTTTGGTATACATGAGCTCAAAAAGAAGATACAAGCTTTAAGATCCACTTATAATCAAGAGTTGCGAAGATGCGAACTCAAAGCGCAATTAAATGGTTCTGAGCAACAGCCTACGCTCAAATGGTTTAGTATTATGAAAAGTATTTATACGAAAAATGAACAAGGATTTAGTAACGGAGGTTCGCAATTAAAACAAACACTGGAGGTAGATCAAGATGATTTGCCATTGTCATATTTTGTTGAAGCTAATAAGAAGGTGCGTTTTATTAAAAATTAGCAGTAATAACACTATCCTTAACTTATCTAGAAAGTGTACACGTTTATTTTTTCTCGACGTTTCAAATGATTTTGAATAATTTATTTTAGTCGCTTAACCCGAAACTGGAAAATTGTAATCAGGTTGTGAACAAAACACTTCTTACTTCGTCGACTACTAGTATGGAAAAGAAAAATAATAATTCACTACCACCTTTTGAAATGTCCACCTCAGGAACAAAGCAAGTGGATGATGAATGCTTAGCATTTGGAAGGTTGGTGGTACAAAAGATGTTGAAATATCCCGTCGCATTGCAAGTTTCTGTTCAACAAGATATTATGGACATTTTATTCAAAGCTGATCGAGGAGACTACAGCAGGAAGACAACTGTCAATAAAACTGCACCACAGACGAAGCAAAGTGAACTAGAAGAACATTTTCTTTATCAGCATTTGTCGAAGGAACCAGCAAAACCTTACTTTGGCTCATGTAAAGACGAGAATTGCATTTCATGTCATTAAGTACGCTTGTTTATATTTGACAAGTTTGAAATAAAATCCATATCGTTTATTTCACAGTAATTACATTTATTTTTAACATTATATTATTATCACAAATAATTTATTACAAGTTCTCAGAGATCTCTATTCTCTTGGTTTTTGCTGTCTTTTTTGGAATGGTGGTCGATAAATTTCTTGACAGCACTAAAGATATCTTCTGCTAGAAGAAGTGGTTCTTCCAATGCAGCAAAATGTCCGCCTCTTGGCATAATAGTGGACTGCAATAACGTTTTGTATTTTTCTGCCAATTGGAAGTCTGTTTTATAAGCTATCTCATGGGGAAATTTTGCACAAGCAGTCGGCACAATAGTTGGCACCCTGCAACAGGAATATAAAGACATTTAATTTAAAATCGCATTTTAATTTTAGCTTTTATAAAATTATTTAAATACCTATCCATGTTCAAACTCAAGTGATCCCACGAGTATGACTCTGCATAAATTCTCATCGAAGTTGTAATTGAACCAGTGACATAGTATATCATTACGTTGTCGAGAAGTTCCGTAAAAGTAAATTTTGATTGTAGATTTCCATCTTTAGCAGATCTCCAAGCTTTGTTAGTACCCGTTGAAAATTTTTCTAAAATATAAGCCGCCAATCCAGCTGGCGAATCTCTCAAAGCAACGCCTGAAAATGATTTAAAAAATGCTCTAAATTAGTTATATTTCATATTATTTTTTGTGGATATATTATTCACCAACTGTGTCAGGTTTTGTAGCTTGGATATGGAAATATCCTGATTCTTCCAAAAGGGTGAAGAAGTGTTCGCTCAAAGGATAGATTTTATGAACATTTTGTTTTCCAGCAAACCATTCTGGGAATAAACTGCCAACAAAGGACTTTATATTTGAAGATAGTGTATTTAAAAAGCATAAATTAGAATGGTGTCCAAGAACATTTTCTGGAAACAAAGTTGACATAGCGCTGACGATTCTAGAACCCCAATCGCCACCTTGTACGTAATACTTTTTGAATCCAATGCGATCCATCAAGTTGTGCATTATAACCGCAATTTGAGTAGCACCAAGACCAGGTTTAGCTGCAGCCTAAAACAAAAATAATAGTGAATAAATAAATTAATTTATAATTGACTACTGCAGTTCAATATCACCTGTGAAAACCCATAACCCGGAATACTAGGCAATATCAATTCGAATACAAAATTGTAATCTGTTCTCGGAGTCGTCAACATAGGAATAATCTTATAAAATTCCACGAATGACCCTGGCCAACCATGAACCATAATCATTGGCAGAACATGGATATTTTTGGAGACCTGTGGTTTTATGTGAACATAGTGAATATCCAGGCCTTGAATATTTGTTTTGAAGTGTGGATATTTATTCAATAATGCTTCACGTTCGCGCCAATTGTATTGAGTTCGCCAAAAGTCTACAAGTTTTTTCAGGGTATTTGTATTGAAACCATATTGGAAATCGATGCCCTCAAGAGGTGGAGTAAAGGACACATCACTTAGTTTCACTTTCAAGGTATTAAGGACCTAATAACAATCATGTCAAAATCTTTATATAGTTTTAACTTTATGTATTTTCATCATTTCTTACCTCATCGTTTATGGCAATTTTAAACGGCCTCATTGATGTATCAATTTTTTGTGATTTTCCAGTTCCCCACCATGTATCCAGAGGTATATTTGGCTTTGGAAATTCTTTAGTTATTTCGTAATACAACACACCTAAACCGATCACTATCGCAATCCATAATATTCGACAACAATTACTCATTGCAATTTAAGTTTGTAAAAGCTAAGATGATTTTTATAATATTTAAATTTATATGTTAAAATTCACTCTGATTTTAACTGATTTCATTAAACCTGTAGTTTTTTTTCTGTTATCATAAAAGTATTTTTTTTATTTATTTACCTCTAATACCTCTAGCATTAGCTGTTATATAATATTAAATGAGACTATTTTTTCAACTCATACAGACGACAAATTGATTAAAGTACATTGAAGGTGAAGAAACGATAAATTTATCGAATCACATCGGTTGGCATCGTAGTGATGACTATATGAAATCGACATATCTTTGTATAGGTACAAGATAAACAAACTACTTGAAAAGTTAAAATGAGTGAATCACGAATATTCTCATAATTACGTTGCTGTTTTTTCTAGTGCCTACAACGTTAACAAATCAGACCTTCAAATAATAAACTTTGATTTGTGAGGAAGAACATAAGGAAATCGAAGTGACTTTATTTTTTAATATTCAATTTATTTATTCGATCTATTTGCTACGATTTGCCGAGTCGTTTTCTTAGAATTAGCATAAAAGTAAAAAATATTTCGTCTACTTTTTCGTTAGTTGCAATAATGTCTAATATTTAAACCACTTGTGAAAACAACTTAGATATTTGGAAAATTTGTGCAAATTAAATAATCTCAGATTATAATACTCCTAAGTCTATAGCAACGCATTATACTATGCATTGCCCAGTATCTAAATTTATTTAAATTTCCAGCAAATAATTGTAAAATTTTTAAATACATAAATGTAACAAAAAATTGCAATTACGAATCAATGCAAATTCACGATTAAAGGTAGCGCCTCAAATAGTACAAGGTAAAAAAATATATTATTTTGTGACAGAAACAAAATATTCAGTATCATTTGACTAAAAATATTTTAGTAAACCAATTTAATATATTTTTCTAAAAATGTCATTATCAGACAGTGTGGAGAAAAGACTAAAAAAACAAAAATGCATAACATCGAATGGATTTAAGAAAAATAGTGAACCACAAGGAGATAAAACTGAGAAGCAAAAGATTATAAAATCCAGCGGACATCTCACGGATGATGAAATTGCTGCATGCAAGGAAGCATTTATACTATTTGATATGAATGCTGATGGCTATCTGGATCCGGAAGAATTTACGAAAGTTCTAAGATCATTGTCAAGAACTCCAAGCGACTCACAGGCATGTCTTATCTAGAAATTTCGCATTGTACGAAAACATCATGAATAAATTTTTAGGTAGAGAAAATGATGAAAGACGTCATTCATCGGAAGGATGGTAATGTGAACGGCATTCAATTGGACGACTTCATTGCTCAAATTGCCAGTATCTTACCAAATAGAGACAGTGAGGACAAAATTAGAGAAGCTTTCCAAATATTTGATAAAAAAGGCGATGGTCGTCTTTTGGAAGCGGAATTGAGGCAAAGCTTAACTACTGGTGGTGATTGCTTGACGGATGAAGAGGTTGATCAGTTAATCCAAGGTGGCAATGTTGATATCAATGGAATGGTAGAAATTGAATCATTGGTGAGACAGATTTGTGATATGCATCTTGGAATTGAAAATGTTGAGTGTAATGTAAAAGATGTATTGTCAGATGATGATGAAGATGATAGTGATTATTAATAAATAAATTCTTGTGTTCTAATTTAATCAAGTTTAATCTGAACATTAATAATTCTGACACGTCAAACTAGCAATAAATGCTAATATCTTACTTGTTTCTTAATTCGGTTCACTATACACCATTCTAATAAATGTTTGATAAACTAGCATTTTCCAATAACGTTTTTAGCGAGATTATAATCAATTTTGAGTAAAATTTAATACTTTACGAATACTGAGTAATCTTATTTGCAAATTATAAATATTCTAAGTCTGCTTATGAAGTGATAATAATAAATGAAATATGTTTTCATGATCCAGATTCGGCTAATAAAATACAAAATAATTATTTATATATATGTATGTATGTATAAAAATATATGTTGAACATGAATTGGTTAAATTTATCTCAAATATTATTAGCATAATAATATATCAACAACAAAATTATCACAAATCAGCTTTCTTTTGGCTTTCAGCTTTTTTGGAATAAAATTCTTTAAACTTTTTCACCGCAGTGAAAATGTCTTCTGCTAAAAGACCAGGTTCCTCAAATGCTGCAAAATGGCCACCACTTGGCATGTCATTGGACTGCAATAAAGTTTTATATTTCTCAGCAAGTTGGCAATCGGTCACATAAGCCAACTCGTTTGGAAATTTTGCGCAGGCTGCTGGGACATGATTGCGCACCCTAAATTATAAGCAAAAGAATTTAATAGAAATGCATTTCTATTATATACATGGGCATACTATGAGATATGTTACCTATCTAAGTTCAAAGCAAGGTGTGCTTTTGTGAATGATTCTGCATATAATCTCATTGAAGTAGTAATGGAATCAGTAACGTAGTATATCATGACATTGTCTAAAAGTTCAGGAATATTGTATTTTAACAGCAAGTTTCCATCTTTAACTGACCTCCAAGATCTGTTAGTCCATGTTGAAAATTTCTCCAAAATATAAGCTGCTAAACCAGCTGGTGAATCTCTTAAAGCAACGCCTATGAATGAAATTTATTTAATGTAACTAGATATATATTTAATGTAACTAGATATTTATTTAATGTAACTGACCCACTGTATCTGGTTTGGTAGCTTGTAGATGCAAATAACCCATTTCTTCCAAAAGTGTGAAAAAGTGTTCACTCATGGGATACATTTTATGCGCATTTCCCGTGCCAGCAAACGATTCCGGGAAAAAGCTTCCAATTATAGCCTTGATATTTGATGATGGAGTATTGACAAAACACATGTTTGAGTGCTGTCCCAGGACATTTTCTGGAAATAATGTTGACATCGCGCTTATGATCATAGAACCCCAGTCGCCTCCTTGTACATAATATTTTTTGAATCCAATGCGCTCCATCAAATTGCGCATTATAACGGCGACCTGAGTCGATCCAAGACCAGGTTTAGCTGCAGCCTGAAACAAATATTATGTGGAGCAAATCATTTTAAAATTTAAATCTGTAGATCAATTCTACCTGTGAAAAGCCGTATCCAGGAATACTAGGCAATATCAATTCGAATACGAAATTGTAACCTGCTCTTGGAGTTGTCAACATAGGTATGATCTTGTAGAATTCCACAAAAGATCCTGGCCAACCATGGATCATTACCAAAGGCAAAACTTCAATATTTTTAGAGACCTGTGGTTTTATGTGGACATAATGAATATCCAGGCCTTGAATATTTGTTTTGAAGTGTGGATATTTATTTAATAATGCTTCACGTTCACGCCAATTATATTGAGTTCGCCAAAAATCTACAATCTTTTTCAGGGAATCTGTATTGAAACCATATTCAAAATTGATGCCCTCTAAAGGTAAAGTATATTGAACATCATTGAGTTTTAGTTTCAGATTTTCAATCACCTAAAAAAAAAACAATTATGTTAAGTTTAATGTAAATTGTTGATCCTATTTACTACTTACTTTGTTATTAATATTAATTTTAAACGGTCTTATTGATATGTCAACATTTTGTGGCTTTCCTGGACCCCACCAAGTGTCGAGAGGTATATTTGGTTTTGGAAGTTCTTTCGTAATTTGGTAATACAACACTGCTATACCAGCTATTGCAGCAAAAATGAGCATACGACAACATTTACCCATTTTTCTGGAATGTAACAAGTAATTAATAAAGGGTTTTACACAATGCGCCATAACTTGGGAAATATTGGTTTATAACCATTGAATGTAAAAATTCTTTATTGCAAATAGAATTATATATATTAGTAAAATATTATGGTACTAAATGGTAATAAATAAATTTCTACATGGCACATATAAATATAAATATATATATATATATATATATATATATATATATATATATAATTAATTATTATATATATATATATATATATATATATATATACATTTTTCGGCTAGTTCTAAATCAAAACAAGATCGACTAATATAAGCGTGTATTTTATACAGAACAATTGTATAATTCATTCGGTGGCCTTGAGGTCGTGTTTTCAAGTTTATCAACAGAGCCAGCTGCTGCCATATCATGTAAGTTCGTCAAAAAATATATAAGAAATATAAATTCATGAATATATACACTCATAATTTAGTTCAGAAATTATTTTCACGAAAAAATCCGGTTTGCTAATTTTGTTTCCTCGACGTTTTAAGTCAATTTGAATCGTTTGCGACCAAATTTAGAAAAAGAATGTGTATGTGCAACGATTTTTGTATACGATTTTAATTGACTTCGTACGGCGATAAAGTTCCCGGTCCTCGTTAGTAGTAAAATATTAGAGGCCTATGTCAATAGTTCAATTAATGGAATGGAATGGAATAATCGGACGCGCTTTTGGAAAATACTTCATTGGTGTATATGTGCATATATTAGGAGCGTTTTCAATTTTGTTTTTTGTGTAATATTTAATCCATTTGCAGAAAATAACATTCAGAAAGATTTGTCTAAATTGAATAATCCGCAATAGTTTCTCCTATTATAATGCTACAGCAATTCGATTTGCTTGTAAATTATTTATAATTTAATATGTTGATTAATTGGATTATTTAAATGCCGAAAAGTTTATGCAACTTGTCTTTTACAATTAGTTGATAATAATTTTTTATGTAGTTAGTATATAACTTTCAACTATTGAATCATCACATATGAATGGAATTTTACATTTTCTTAATTATATCAAAGTCATGCCTTTGCCTAATATGAACTTTGTATTTCGATAATATATCTATAAAAATATGTATGTTATAATTATATATATATATATATATATATATATATATATATATAGATGTTTATTTATTTATTGATATTACCTGTATTATTTATCAAATTTAATTAAATATTATTAAAACCACAACGGATTAACACAAAGATTGTAGACATAATAAAACTGAACACTAAATACTTATACGTACTACGCCATTCGAATCATCTTTTGAACTCCAAACATTATTCATATCGCTCTTTCTTATGAACCCGTATTACACGTTTCCTTAATCAGATTGAAGCAACCTTTTTTTATTTAGCGCGATAAATATTATGTAATATAAAAGCGGAATATTTTTCAACTTTCCGAAGGAGAAAAATATATTTTTACGAAAAACTCGGCGTATTTGAATTTTATGTTTATTTCTTTTAATATTTTTGGCTTTTACGTTTCTTAGAAGATTTTTTTTCGAAAATCTACAAAGATATTATTTTTGATATTTATAAGCACCTTTGGTTTCTTTTAATGCTAACTATGTTACTATTATTATTGATTATTTTTAAAATCCATTAAATTAAAATTTAAATGCAATTGGTTTTAGACTAAAACATCTTGGTATTGATCAATACGAAAAGTAGCTTTGCTATTGAGATGGAGATATCAAAAACTTAAAATTCGTAATAGAAATATTACGAATATATTTGATTAATTCAGATAAAATACTTTTTTTTAACTATTGGAATAGCATACGTTTCGAGTCTAATAACAACGCCTAAGAAATGAGAAGCACGCATTAATATATACACATCGTTTTGAAACAAACAAAAATAACATATAAATGGAGGAAATAGAATGAATAAATAAAAAAATCTTCTAGGTACAGTTTTTGTAATCCAATACAACTATATAAAATTTCTTATTTTTAGAACAGAAGTTTAATATATTAGCATGAATTGCTTAACTTATTGGAAAATATAATTGGATTATAATTGAATACAGTAGTCATGAAAGGACATAACTATATTGTAATCGACCAAAAATCGAAATTGAATTATAAGGGGGTTCCTGGTCTAGATTTGTTAAGAAATTTTTGATTTTTAAAAATTCAAATTATTTTAGAGATTTAGCTGTTTGGCCACGACAATCCTTCTATTTCCTTCTATCGCGAATTTTTAAATGTGTTTTTCTCGAATACGATACCGATGCTTTGCCGATAGGATACCCACTATATCACAACGGGACCAATTTACTTGAAATTTGTTCAGAGTCTTCTGTAAATACTTCTTATTAATATGAACTACGCCGATCCCAAAATTGAGAATTTTGAATGCGACATCCTAGATTATCTATTTTGTTTCAGATGATTTGAAGGAATAAAATTACGCGTTCATCGCACGATAGAAATCAAATTTTTTGACTTTTTAATTTTATTTTTTTCTGTATTTATAAAACATTAATCAATAACTTGAAAAAAAATATAGTAAAATATTTACTTTTTTATAGCTTCTAAAAAATTGCATAAAATACATACGTGCAGACTAGAGAGAATACTTTCTTAAATATTATTCATGAATATTTTGGCAAACAGTTGGGCATAATTCTAAATAGTAATTTCTAAGTAGTTGTTGAATATATTTTCATCACAGCTCCGATTTTTACCTTTTTTTGTATTTTGATATTTAAAATCAGAACAATTTCAGAAGGCGTTATTTTTTCTTTGCTTAAACAAAATGTGTGTTATTTATACAAAGAAATAACTTTATAAGTGGTTTTGATTGAATAAAATTGTGTATACATTTTCGTGTCATCATAAATGAGTCAAAAAATATATAAGCTCTTTGTAAGTATTTTTTTTATTCTTTTAATTAACATCTAGGATTAAAATTATTTGAAAAAATCAAGTTAAAACCATGGATCTTTTTTTTTAAATCATTTTAATATCAAATTAAAACTATGGATTACTATGCACGTTTGTCTTTAAATACATTTGACTCAATTTGAAAATTATATTAAGTTGTTCGATTAATATAAATGATGTATTGTACAGTTTTATAAAATTAAATAATTTGTATTTTATTTAAACATATAAAGATTCCACAGCATCTCGTTCTACTCAAAAGTTGCAAAAATATACACCAGAATAACTGAATATATTTTTCACGCAAACTCTATTAATGCATCGGTTTGATGTATACCGAGTTGCTATTTGGCTATATCTTATTGTGTATCTATAGAATAAATTTTTGTTCCTATGACAGGTGCTTATAACTTATAAGAATGTCTTTGATGCAAGAATTTTGATTACACCAAAGTATGTTTGGTTCACTGTAAATACAATTTACTATTAAAATTTATTCCCTTTACCTAATTCCATATCTTATACATGTTATATAAATTCCTGTATTGCTTATTACATTTAATAAATTTAATTGACCATCTATTTATATATTATATTTGGGGAGTTTATAATTTAATATATTTTCATAATAATAACTCCCACAATGTTATACATTTTGAAAACTGAAAAGAGAGGAGAGGATGAAGGAGGTGGTGGAGAGGATAGTGATAAATAAATTTTTATATAAAAAAATTGTAGATTTTAATATATATATAGTAAAAACAAAGTGTATTGGATATGTGATAGATATAAATTTTTATATAAAAAATTGTAGATTTGAATATATACGGTTGCTCCGAAGATTGGTCCGACCCATGGACAGTATTTTAGTTTTGCATAACTTTCAAAGACACTTTGTTTTTTTTCGCCGTGTTATTCTTACATATAACCAAGCAAGGAATATCATAAAATTATTACTTGCTTGTTTATATGCAAAATACGCCTGATCGCACTGCAAATAGATGAAAATTTTCATAATTTTCAATACCAAGCACAAGCATAAAAGAGCGTTGCCATGACAACGCTATGTTATGAGCTGTGTTACGGTAGAATTGCCCCGTTTTAATGTGTGTCATCATTCAGTAAATTTTTGCATTTTTTTATAAACACATCATAACTAATGAATAATTAATAAAACGACAAAATTAAAGACGACATAATGTTCGAATTTGAAAACATATTGAAGTAGCAACGATGCAGAGCAATATCAAATTTTCTATATTAACCCCTTTTTTAATTCGACGATTGGGCTGCATAATTACTTAAAATATGTATCAAAGTCGATATATATAAAATTATTATAGTCTAAATTCTGTAAAATGTCTTCGATTTTTATTTCAACAGCATCGCCGGAAGTGAACGCAATCGATATTTTAGACAGGTTGCGCATATTGTCTCGATATATCTATGTTGTTTCATCTACGTGCTGTACACCCTGATGACAGGTGACAGGAGACCGGATGACATTTCACCGTACAATCGCAAGCGCAAGATTACTTGGTTGCAGCGCGTCATTGCGCGATCCATTTTAATCTCAGCCATCGCGGGAAGAAGATCTTGGGAAGCCAGTAGTCACTCCAGTAATAGGAAGCCAGTGGACACTCAAGTAGTACGTAAGTGCATTTGCCACATGTTAGTCGTTTTATTTTGCCATTGTACCCTGTCAAAGTGAAAGGTTGTATGCCCGAGTATATTAGTATTTTGCATTAGTCATTTTAAGTAATGGGTTTGAGAATTATTTGTGGATTCGAAGCTTATGCAGATGTTTACATGGTCTTTCCCAAGGGTGCTACAAATATCCATCCATAGATAAAAGAAAAGTATGTACCCATCACTGCATAATGACAGATTTTGATTGAGGTTAGCTTGGTGCGAATACAATTTTTTTTTAACGATCCTGGCTTGTGATAAAAATTTTGGCCCAAAAATAATTATGCAAATCAGGTTCGAGCATAATAATGTGATTCTATTGTGAAATTGTCAAAAATTCTTTAGAAAGATTCTGTAATGTCCTGTATTCAAAATATCAAAGAAGATTTAGGTATTTCATAATTATCATTCAAACATTTTAACATTTCTACAGCAGTTTGCTTTTTCAATTATAAAGGCTTCTGAATTTTTATATAATCCCTTTGATAAAAAAATCTGTTCAGGAATATGTTACATGTTACTATTGATGGTTGCTTCAATGAACCCAGATTTAAAGTTTCCTAGGCAAAATGCATTGAGGCTAAGTCATGTGAACATTGAAATAATTTTATTTCTCATAACAAGAATTACTGCAATAATTAGTCAAAGATACGTGCAATATTTAATTTCAGATAGACATACAAAGAGTAATCCAAACTTAGTGTTACCTTTTATATTTCAGCTGTGCTATAAAATAGAAGCTGTCGACAATAATCAATTGAATTATAAAAAATAAGTCTACTCTGGAATGAGTATCCCGTATTATCCTACTAGCTTGCTTGCTGCAGTAGACTTCTTAGCTTTATTAACTATCGGTAAGATTACAAAACAAGCATTTCTTATTTTGTAAGATACAAGTCCAATTATTTTTGTTTTGGGAAACCTAGAGTATAATTATGCTTTAATATACACTTATAAAATACTACAAGGACAAGATCAATACATAGCCTTTCTAGAAACATACTCTAAGCTCCCATCCTTAATTGTTAACTGATAATGCTTATAGTTCAAATAAAATATGTAAAACTAATCACATAATAATCATATCTCAAAATAATTAAATATTCAAAATATTTGTACAAGATTTATTATATAGGCTCTGTATTGATACTTTTTTCTTGATACAGGTTGCTGATGAACCACAATTAAGAAAGGCAACTCATAAGAGACGATATCTGCTGAAGGATCAAAAAGACTTTTCTGGAAACGCCTATTTATTAAACGGAATATGCCTAGAAACTTCAAGGTATGCAATTTATTTAATCATTTGCTTATTTATTCATCTTAATATTCTGATATTGTCATTAAGAATTTATTCATATTTTTTTCATTTTATTTAATTTTTTTTTTAAATATTTCACTTTCCATTACATTACAATAATGTGTAATAAATCTACTTGGAGTACTAATAAATCACTCATAAATTAATTTTAATCAAATATTTACACTACATCGCAAAGATCATGTAACATGTCTTAAAATACCGCTTACAAATAGTTCAATTTTTTCATTATTGACTTACTCATTCACAAGTTTTAATTATTTATTTATTTATGCATACAATTGATATTTTTACTTGTTGTTTATTTTTATTTTTTTACTTACCCATTTAATAATTTAATAACTTTCTGTAGTTTCTCTACGATTATTGTAATCGGCCAAAAATCGAAAATGAAAATTTTTGCATATCATCACGTTTCAAAAGTTTCTGAAAGTTTTGGCAAACCTTAGAAAAATTTGATGTGTATGTGTTTTGTTTGTGGATACAATTTTTCTTCTTATTTGAAAAAAATTGTACTTTTTGAGAGACCGAAGCTTTGGATTTTATTTTTGATTTCAAAATTTGGAGTCTTTTATAAAATACGAATAATGATAGTGACATTATTTAAAATAATCTATTTGAAAATGTTCAATATTACTTGGATATTTTATTACGTTATGGGAAGTTCTAGCAATTTGCCTTAAGGCACAACGTCATGAACCACTAGCTTGTTTCTAAACTTATGGATTTATACATTTATCTATTCTTCGCTTCAATTATTTTGTTTATTTATATACTTTTCATATCAATTATTCATTTATTTTTATTACTTATTTAGTTTATTCTTTTCAATTTTGCCATTTTTTCTATGAATTATTTATTTTTTTATTCATTTATCTGTTTATTTTTACTTTTATATATTTTTAATTTTAATTAAAAATTAAATAATAAAATTTGAATTTTAATTTTATTGATAATTGTCTAATCGGATCAATTGAAATTTTTTTGCGCACGATGTCATTTTTGCGCCGTGTCAAGTGGCTCCGCCGGCGACTTGATTGGTCCACGCGGTTGTCAACTCGTTCATTTGTGTGATGGGCAGCAACGCAGGAGGACCTCCAGGACAAAGGGAGAGGACCCAGGGAAGTACCCAATAGTAATAAGTGTGTTATGAAAACGAGTAAAATTGAACAAATCATTGTCGGGTTCTCATTCATTCATTCGCATTTGTATCTATTGTATTTTAATTTTGTGCAATTTCTTTTAACAATTGGTCACATTGACAGTAGATTGTGAACGGCATACGTAGTTTGGCGCGATCGTATCTATTTGACAAATACAACCTCTTGCTATATAATCAATTTTTTAAGTACTGCTTTGTTAGCATATTATGTAATGTCATGATTCAGATAATTATTTGCATGCTAATATAGTAGTTTGGGGTAGTAGAAAGTTATGTAGGTAGCATTCGTAGTTCTAGTTTTGACTGACACACTAACACAATAATCCACTATTAAACAAGAAAGTAATAAACTGAATCATTTGACATTATGTATTACTTAATCATATAATCATTAAACTATTGTCAATTATAAACAACTGCTGCCGTTTGCAATCAATATAGCATTGCGCCAATTTATTATTATTCTGATATGCATAAGTTCTTACATTGATGCATTAACTTTTTTTTTATCACTTTTAGGGCGTTACAAAAATTTGTCCATGATACAAAAATCAAGGAAAAAGTGTGAGCACTAAATGTTATCAATCCATGAAATAGTTTGAATCTGGGATTTATATATTTAATTTTAACCTGCAGATAACTTTACCTGCTTCAGTGTTATTTATCAAACATTTTAAAAAATGTATTCTAATCTCTTGTTTTTTTTTTGTTCCAGAATAAATTATCCGCTACTGAATCAACATTCCTCATCGCTTTTAATCCATCAAACAGTAAGAACTTATCAAGTATCTATCAAGCAGTCTGTATCCTTTATCAAACATTTTAAAAGACGTGTTCTAATCTTTCTTTTTTTTTTCCAGATTCAATTATCCACTTCTGAATCAACAGCCCTCATCGCCTTTAATGCATCAAACAGTAAGAACTTATCAAGTATCTATCAAGCAGTCTGTATCCTTTATCAAACATTTTAAAAGACGTGTTCTAATTTTTTGTTTTTTTTTATTTCAGATTCAATTATCCACTTATGAATCACCAGCCCTCATCACCTTTAATGAATCAAACAGTAAGAACTTATCAAGTATCTAGCAGGCAGTCTGTATCCTTTATCAAACATTTTAAAAGAGGTGTTCTAATTTTTTGTTTTTTTTTATTTCAGATTCAATTATCCACTTCTGAATCAACAGCCCTCATCGCCTTTAATGCATCAAACAGTAAGAACTTATCAACTATCTATCAGGCAGTCTGTATCCTTTATCAAACATTTTAAAAGACGTGTTCTAATTTTTTGTTTTTTTTATTTCAGATTCAATTATCCACTTATGAATCAACAGCCCTCATCACCTTTAATGAATCAAACAGTAAGAACTTATCAAGTATCTAGCAGGCAGTCTGTATCCTTTATCAAACATTTTAAAAGAGGTGTTCTAATTTTTTGTTTTTTTTATTTCAGATTCAATTATACACTTATCAATCAACAGCCCTCATCGCCTTTAATGCATCAAACAGTAAGAACTTATCAACTATCTATCAGGCAGTCTGTATCCTTTATCAAACATTTTCAAAGACGTGTTCTAATCTTTTTTTTTTTTTTTTATTTCAGATTCAATTCTCCTGCACCACTGAACCACCAGTCCTCATCGCCTTCAATCCATCAAACAGTAAGCACATATCAAGTATCTATCAGACAGGCAGTATGTATCCTTTATCAAACATTTTCAAAGACGTGTTCTAATCTTTTTTTTTTTTTGTTTATTTCAGATTCAATTCTCCTGCACCACTGAACCACCAGTCCTCATCGCCTTCAATCCATCAAACAGTAAGCACATATCAAGTATCTATCAGACAGGCAGTATGTATCCTTTATCAAACATTTTCAAAGACGTGTTCTAATCTTTTTTTTTTTTTGTTTATTTCAGATTCAATTCTCCTGCACCACTGAACCACCAGTCCTCATCGCCTTCAATCCATCAAACAGTAAGCACATATCAAGTATCTATCAGACAGGCAGTATGTATCCTTTATCAAACATTTTCAAAGACGTGTTCTAATCTTTTTTTTTTTTTTGTTTATTTCAGATTCAATTCTCCTGCACCACTGAACCACCAGTCCTCATCGCCTTCAATCCATCAAACAGTAAGCACATATCAAGTATCTATCAGACAGGCAGTATGTATCCTTTATCAAACATTTTCAAAGACGTGTTCTAATCTTTTTTTTTTTTTGTTTATTTCAGATTCAATTCTCCTGCACCACTGAACCACCAGTCCTCATCGCCTTCAATCCATCAAACAGTAAGCACATATCAAGTATCTATCAGACAGGCAGTATGTATCCTTTATCAAACATTTTCAAAGACGTGTTCTAATTTTTTTTTTTTTCAGATTCAATTATCCACTTCTGAATCAATCGACTCTAATCAGACTGTAAGCGCTCATGAACGATCAGTCGACAATCAACTGCTTGGGTTTTGGAACACTAATTCTTATAAATTTGCACAAGTGGTTCTTTTTGTAACTGTGTTTAGTCTTATGCATGTTCTTACCAGTAGGCTTACTAACTCATTAACAATACTAACACATTAATAATGTAGTTTGATCAGTTACAATAAAAACCACTTGTTGCAGTTTACTTAGGAAGACTTAGCGAAACGGCTCAGAAGAAAACACTTGGTGAGTTACATTTTTATAATGTATTATAGTAGTCTGACTTATAACTAATTAAATGCTTTTGTTCACAGGGTAAGCAATGGTCTCTTCAGGATTGCCCTCAACTTACACACGTGCCTGCATTGGACTTATCTTGCTGTCGGAAACATTAACTCAATGGTGTTCCTAGAGAAGATACATGCTGCATTCAATCAAGGGTTATGATTTGGATACTTATAATATATTCATCTAATTATTAAATAAATACATTGTTTTATTAGTTCAAATTGTTGTTTGAATTTTCATTAATGCTTATAATATGTTACTTATAATATGTTACTTAAATTATATAAATATTTTGAATTATTTTGATGTTATAGGTGTAATAGAAGAATGTCATCCGTCAGTTGTGATAAATCAAGACAAAGTAAACTGATTGGCTCCATTGTGAAGATTGCGGATACAGCAGTTTAGACATTAAAACATTCGTTGGGCAAAGAAATATAAGTATTAAAATATTTTTATACTTGATATATATACTTAAGAATTATGTTAAATAATTTGTTTTATAGGCTTATTTGACGAAACTTTAGGCGGTCTTCTGAATGGTTTGCACTCTGGTCTCACTTTACTCGAACGTCTTGGATTTTGGTCTCATCTTGCTCGAATAGCCTGCGGCCTGGTCTTGTACTTGTAAGCCCCATGGTCTTGTACTTGTAAGCCCCATGGTCTTGTACTTGTTATCCCCATGGTCTTGTACTTGTTATCCCCATGGTCTTGTACTTGTTATCCCCATGGTCTTGTACTTGTTGTCCCCATGGTCTTGTACTTGTTGTCCCCATGGTCTTGTACTTGTTGTCCCCATGGTCTTGTACTTTTTAACCCCATGGTCTTGTACTTGTTATCCCCATGGTCTTGTACTTGTTAACCCCATGGTCTTGTACTTGTTAACCCCATGGTCTTGTACTTGTTAACCCCATGGTCTTGTACTTGTAAGCCCCATGGTCTTGTACTTGTTGTCCCCATGGTCTTGTACTTGTTATCCCCATGGTCTTGTACTTGTTATCCCCATGGTCTTGTACTTGTTATCCCCATGGTCTTGTACTTTTTAACCCCATGGTCTTGTACTTGTTATCCCCATGGTCTTGTACTTGTAAGCCCCTGCATTTTCCCTCCTATGGTTTCTCGCCCCTTGATTTGTATGTATTCATGTAAATTGTTAACTAATGTTTTGTTCAAATAGTTTTATATTTAGTTTATAGTATTTTAATTATTGTACAATATTGTTTTATTACAATATTAATAAATATTTCTTACAGGTTGTATCGAATTGCTAATTTGACTAGTACTGCTGATCGTGCTGTCCCAAAACACTTGTCAAGATTCTACTATGTGTTGCATTGAGAAGCCAATGCCAAGAACCTAAATGTTTGTAATACATTTATCTAAATATTGAATACAATTATTGTTAACCCTTTAAATTTGTTGTTTTATTTGTACCATTAATGTTTTCTTTCATTGTGAGTCTTTAGGCGCTCCATCATTTGCTAAAGATACAAACATATTAACTCACTTGCTCATGTAATTTTTTTTTTATTCACCACTCACTGAATTACATAAATATTTATGTCCTTGCATTTTATAGGTAATATGGGAGAAATTCATTTATCAATTGTGAGGAATTAAGACCAGAGTGAAGTGACCGGCAACCGATGAACCTCATTGTCATGTTTGGGCGTCTTAAACTTCTGGCCACTGATGACTTCGAGGTCTTTTGTTGTTATAAAAATCAAGACAAAGTGAAGTGAACAACCGATTGGCTTTACATATATATATATATATATATATATATATATTATTTATTTAAGAATTAGTTAATTTACAAATTTACAATTAAAATTAATTATTTAACATATTGACTCGTTTAATCGTGTAATTTTTTATACATTATTTACTAAACCATGGATTTTTACTCAATATAAACATGTCAAAAGCACACATTTTCCTTTCATTATTTAATGTCTAAGTCATGATTTGAATTTTTACATGTTTATATAATAGTAGTGATCATAATTAATAATAATAATAATGTTTATAATAGTAGCAATTGTAATTAATCTTTGTAATAAGTAAAAATTATTAATTATCAATGCTGTTCTATTGTAGTTATAGTAAGAGTATGTTATAATAATATAATTATTATTTGTAATGTAACGATCTAACTTATATATAATGCCATCAAATAAAATTATTTAACTTTATCTGTAAGTGTTTAATTTAATTTAATTTTTATCAATTTCAGTGATATTAAATTAGCAAGTATACACAAGTTTAATTATATATCAACTATTAACATTCGAGTCAATTTCAATTAAGCAATTTCAAAGTTCAGTTTAGAAATCCACGAATTGAGTAAAAAGCCATGGATATATATGCATGAGTTTTTAGCATAAAACATAAAAAGAAAAAATTTATGTTTTTGACAAGTTTAATTTGAGTGAAAATCCATGACTTTTTAAACAGTTCGAAGTGGAAAATATTAATATTTTAAAAGTTTAATTTGAAATTAGCTACTAATATGTTGAAATTATTGTATTATGATTTAATTGATATTTCATGTTTTTTATTAGCTATATACTTTAGTTAATATGAGCACTTTATTAGATTGTCTTTGCCATTTTACTTAGAATTATTTAATGGCTCAAAGACTAATTATTTATTTCAACAACTCTGTGACAAACGGATTAATTAATTAGTTCAATTTAATTAATAAGTATAACTAGTGTTAGTTAGTTTTACTTAACTAAGAAAAATATATTTTTTTATGTATTTTTTCAACTTTAATAAATATAAGCAATTTATTAATATAATTACTTTATTATTTTATTACTTCATTATAAAGGCTAAGATTGTGTTTGCAATTTTGCTCATAATTAAATTAATTATTTGCACAAAAACTTATTTCAACTGCTCTATTGCAATTAGATAAATTATAAGTAATAAATTAATAAGTATAACTAGTGTTAGTTAGTTTTACTTAACTAAGAAAAATATATTTTTTATGTATTTTTTCAACTTTAATAAATATAAGCAATTTATTAATTTAATTACTTTATTATTTTATTACTTCATTATAAAGGCTAAGATTGTGTTTGCAATTTTGCTCATAATTAAATTAATTATTTGCACAAAGACTTATTTCAACTGCTCTATTGCAATTAGATAAATTAATCAAATAATAATAATAAATAATATATATACCACGTATCAGTTCTACTTAACTTAGAAAAAATATTTCCTTAGATCTTACTATTTTTTTCTTTTCTTATATACCGTGTAACTTTAAGAAAAATGAGCACTTTAATTAATTTAGACTGCATAATAATTAGTTCATATTAATTAATACCTAATAACTTATATTAATTATTTTTGCTTTTTAACTTATAAAAAAAAATACATCTTAAAGACTTAGAATTTTTTCTTTATGTCTCTATTATCACTTTTTTTATTTAATTTAATATATTTATTATCTTATTTAAATCCCGCTAGTAAGGGATTTTTTTAACCCCCAGGTTCTGCGGTTACCTAACCATAGAACCCTGGTTTAAGGTAACCGGAGCCCTGAACGTCAGGTAACCGGAATTCGGTAAACCCTGACGCAAGGGGTCGGGATGGGATTAGCTACCCTACAATTTTACAATTAATTCGCTTACCTCGATTTTTTATTTTTTACCCTACCTGCGTCTCGAACCTGCTACCATATCCTTCCAATCTTCTATCCCATTCACTCCTCTTAGCCCGCTACTCCATGCTGATCACACCGAAACACCGCCGCAAACTGGCTTATGTAGACTCGATATAGATAAGCCAGAAAATAATTCAACCGGCGACGATTTAACAAGTCATAAGCACGAAAAAAAGCCGAGTTCGTCACCGGTTGTGTGGCGTAACGGTTAGCGTGATGGCTTTGTACCGCAAAGGTAACGAGTTCGATCCCAGGATCGGACGGGAAAAAAGCTCGTCGTGTTGGCCGGTATACTATGCAAGCGTGCCGGACGTTACGTTGACGTAATTAAGAAAAGCTCCGTGTAGGCGAAGGGGTGAATGAAGAAAACCTTCCCTGCCTCGGGCACCCTCCGTCAGGCATTGCGACCTGGCGGGGGGTGCCCTAGCGGATTTCTTCACTTTATTTACTTAACTAGACGGCGGGAGGTCGGGAGGCCTCCCCACGCGGGCGCGAAACCGGTCAATCAAGAACCAAGCCAGCCAGCCAGCCCCCGAATTCAACGCCACGCGCGCGCGCGCGTGTGCGTGCACGTGCACGTGCGTGTGCGTGTACGTGCGTGTGCGCGCGCGTATCTAGGGGTACAGTATATACATTCTTAAAAATGTACTAGTACGCGTTGCTACGCAACGCGTACTAGTACATTTTTAAGAATGACATTTTTAAATAAGTACGCGTTGCGTAGCAACGCGTACTTATTTAAAAATGTACTAGTACGCGTTGCTACGCAACGCGTACTAGTACATTTTTAAGAATGACATTCTTAAATAAGTACGCGTTGCGTAGCAACGCGTACTTAAGAATGTACAAGTACGCGTAGCAACGCGTACTAGTACATTTTTAAGAATGTATATACTGTACCCCTAGATACGCGCGCGCACACGCACACGCGCGTACGCGCGCGTGGCGTTGAATTCGGGGGCTGGCTGGCTGGCTTGGTTCTTGATTGACCGGTTTCGCGCCCGCGTGGGGAGGCCTCCCGACCTCCCGCCGTCTAGTTAAGTAAATAAAGTGAAGAAATCCGCTAGGGCACCCCCCGCCAGGTCGCAATGCCTGACGGAGGGTGCCCGAGGCAGGGAAGGTTTTCTTCATTCACCCCTTCGCCTACACGGAGCTTTTCTTAATTACGTCAACGTAACGTCCGGCACGCTTGCATAGTATACCGGCCAACACGACGAGCTTTTTTCCCGTCCGATCCTGGGATCGAACTCGTTACCTTTGCGGTACAAAGCCATCACGCTAACCGTTACGCCACACAACCGGTGACGAACTCGGCTTTTTTTAGTGCTTATGACTTGTTAAATCGTCGCCGGTTGAATTATTTTCTGGCTTATCTATATCGAGTCTACATAAGCCAGTTTGCGGCGGTGTTTCGGTGTGATCAGCATGGAGTAGCGGGCTAAGAGGAGTGAATGGGATAGAAGATTGGAAGGATATGGTAGCAGGTTCGAGACGCAGGTAGGGTAAAAAATAAAAAATCGAGGTAAGCGAATTAATTGTAAAATTGTAGGGGTAGCTAATCCCATCCCGACCCCTTGCGTCAGGGTTTACCGAATTCCGGTTACCTGACGTTCAGGGCTCCGGTTACCTTAAACCAGGGTTCTATGGTTAGGTAACCGCAGAACCTGGGGGTTAAAAAAATCCCTTATCTAGCGGGATTTAAATAAGATAATAAATATATTAAATTAAATAAAACAAGTGATAATAGACATAAAGAAAAAATTCTAAGTCTTTAAGATGTATTTTTTTTTTATAAGTTAAAAAGCAAAAATAATTAATATAAGTTATTAGGTATTAATTAATATGAACTAATTATTATGCAGTCTAAATTAATTAAAGTGCTCATTTTTCTTAAAGTTACACGGTATATAAGAAAAGAAAAAAATAGTAAGATCTAAGGAAATATTTTTTCTAAGTTAAGTAGAACTGATACGTGTTATATATATTATTTAAAATACACTGATTAATTTATCTAATTGCAATAGAGCAGTTGAAATAAGTCTTTGTGCAAATAATTAATTTAATTATGAGCAAAATTGCAAACACAATCTTAGCCTTTATAATGAAGTAATAAAATAATAAAGTCATTAAATTAATAAATTGCTTATATTCATTAAAGTTAAAAAAATACATAAAAAAATATATTGTCCTTAGTTAAGTAAAACTAACTAACACTAGTTATACTTATTAATTTATTACTTATAATTTATCTAATTGCAATAGAGCAGTTGAAATAAGTTTTTGTGCAAATAATTAATTTAATTATAAGCAAAATTGCAAACACAATCTTAGCCTTTATAATGAAGTAATAAAATAATAAAGTAATTAAATTAATAAATTGCTTATATTTATTAAAGTTGAAAAAATACATAAAAAATATATTTTTCTTAGTTAAGTAAAACTAACTAACACTAGTTATACTTATTAATTTATTACTTATAATTTATCTAATTGCAATAGAGCAGTTGAAATAAGTTTTTGTGCAAATAATTAATTTAATTATGAGCAAAATTGCAAACACAATCTTAGCCTTTATAATGAAGTAATAAAATAATAAAGTAATTATATTAATAAATTGCTTATATTTATTAAAGTTGAAAAAATACATAAAAAAATATATTTTTCTTAGTTAAGTAAAACTAACTAACACTAGTTATACTTATTAATTAAATTGAACTAATTAATTAATCCGTTTGTCACAGAGTTGTTGAAATAAATAATTAGTCTTTGAGCCATTAAATAATTCTAAGTAAAATGGCAAAGACAATCTAATAAAGTGCTCATATTAACTAAAGTATATAGCTAATAAAAAACATGAAATATCAATTAAATCATAATACAATAATTTCAACATATTAGTAGCTAATTTCAAATTAAACTTTTAAAATATTAATATTTTCCACTTCGAACTGTTTAAAAAGTCATGGATTTTCACTCAAATTAAACTTGTCAAAAACATAAATTTTTTCTTTTTATGTTTTATGCTAAAAACTCATGCATATATATCCATGGCTTTTTACTCAATTCGTGGATTTCTAAACTGAACTTTGAAATTGCTTAATTGAAATTGACTCGAATGTTAATAGTTGATATATAATTAAACTTGTGTATACTTGCTAATTTAATATCACTGAAATTGATAAAAATTAAATTAAATTAAACACTTACAGATAAAGTTAAATAATTTTATTTGATGGCATTATATATAAGTTAGATCGTTACATTACAAATAATAATTATATTATTATAACATACTCTTACTATAACTACAATAGAACAGCATTGATAATTAATAATTTTTACTTATTACAAAGATTAATTACAATTGCTACTATTATAAACATTATTATTATTATTAATTATGATCACTACTATTATATAAACATGTAAAAATTCAAATCATGACTTAGACATTAAATAATGAAAGGAAAATGTGTGCTTTTGACATGTTTATATTGAGTAAAAATCCATGGTTTAGTAAATAATGTATAAAAAATTACACGATTAAACGAGTCAATATGTTAAATAATTAATTTTAATTGTAAATTTGTAAATTAACTAATTCTTAAATAAATAATATATATATATATATATATATATATATATATATATATATATGTAAAGCCAATCGGTTGTTCACTTCACTTTGTCTTGATTTTTATAACAACAAAAGACCTCGAAGTCATCAGTGGCCAGAAGTTTAAGACGCCCAAACATGACAATGAGGTTCATCGGTTGCCGGTCACTTCACTCTGGTCTTAATTCCTCACAATTGATAAATGAATTTCTCCCATATTACCTATAAAATGCAAGGACATAAATATTTATGTAATTCAGTGAGTGGTGAATAAAAAAAAAATTACATGAGCAAGTGAGTTAATATGTTTGTATCTTTAGCAAATGATGGAGCGCCTAAAGACTCACAATGAAAGAAAACATTAATGGTACAAATAAAACAACAAATTTAAAGGGTTAACAATAATTGTATTCAATATTTAGATAAATGTATTACAAACATTTAGGTTCTTGGCATTGGCTTCTCAATGCAACACATAGTAGAATCTTGACAAGTGTTTTGGGACAGCACGATCAGCAGTACTAGTCAAATTAGCAATTCGATACAACCTGTAAGAAATATTTATTAATATTGTAATAAAACAATATTGTACAATAATTAAAATACTATAAACTAAATATAAAACTATTTGAACAAAACATTAGTTAACAATTTACATGAATACAAATCAAGGGGCGAGAAACCATAGGAGGGAAAATGCAGGGGCTTACAAGTACAAGACCATGGGGATAACAAGTACAAGACCATGGGGATAACAAGTACAAGACCATGGGGTTAAAAAGTACAAGACCATGGGGACAACAAGTACAAGACCATGGGGATAACAAGTACAAGACCATGGGGATAACAAGTACAAGACCATGGGGATAACAAGTACAAGACCATGGGGACAACAAGTACAAGACCATGGGGTTAAAAAGTACAAGACCATGGGGACAACAAGTACAAGACCATGGGGATAACAAGTACAAGACCATGGGGATAACAAGTACAAGACCATGGGGACAACAAGTACAAGACCATGGGGCTTACAAGTACAAGACCATGGGGTTAACAAGTACAAGACCATGGGGTTAACAAGTACAAGACCATGGGGTTAACAAGTACAAGACCATGGGGTTAACAAGTACAAGACCATGGGGATAACAAGTACAAGACCATGGGGTTAAAAAGTACAAGACCATGGGGACAGCAAGTACAAGACCATGGGGACAACAAGTACAAGACCATGGGGATAACAAGTACAAGACCATGGGGATAACAAGTACAAGACCATGGGGATAACAAGTACAAGACCATGGGGCTTACAAGTACAAGACCATGGGGCTTACAAGTACAAGACCATGGGGCTTACAAGTACAAGACCAGGCCGCAGGCTATTCGAGCAAGATGAGACCAAAATCCAAGACGTTCGAGTAAAGTGAGACCAGAGTGCAAACCATTCAGAAGACCGCCTAAAGTTTCGTCAAATAAGCCTATAAAACAAATTATTTATCATAATTCTTAAGTATATACATCAAGTATAAAAATATTTTAATACTTATATTTCTTTGCCCAATGAATGTTTTAATGTCTAAACTGCTGTATCCGCAATCTTCACAATGGAGCTAATCAGTTTACTTTGTCTTGATTTATCACAACTGACGGATGACATTCTTCTATTACACCTATGACATCAAAATAATTTAAAATATTTATATAATTTAAGTAACATATTATAAGTAACATATTATAAGCATTAATGAAAATTCAAACAACACTTTGAACTAATAAAACAATGTATTTATTTAATAATTAGATGAATATATTATAAGTATCCAAATCATAACCCTTGATTGAATGCAGCATGTATCTTCTCTAGGAACACCATTGAGTTAATGTTTCCGACAGCAAGATAAGTCCAATGCAGGCACGTGTGTAAGTTGAGGGCAATCCTGAAGAGACCATTGCTTACCCTGTGAACAAAAGCATTTAATTAGTTATAAGTCAGACTACTATAATACATTATAAAAATGTAACTCACCAAGTGTTTTCTTCTGAGCCGTTTCGCTAAGTCTTCCTAAGTAAACTGCAACAAGTGGTTTTTATTGTAACTGATCAAACTACATTATTAATGTGTTAGTATTGTTAATGAGTTAGTAAGCCTACTGGTAAGAACATGCATAAGACTAAACACAGTTACAAAAAGAACCACTTGTGCAAATTTATAAGAATTAGTGTTCCAAAACCCAAGCAGTTGATTGTCGACTGATCGTTCATGAGCGCTTACAGTCTGATTAGAGTCGATTGATTCAGAAGTGGATAATTGAATCTGAAAAAAAAAAAATTAGAACACGTCTTTGAAAATGTTTGATAAAGGATACATACTGCCTGTCTGATAGATACTTGATATGTGCTTACTGTTTGATGGATTGAAGGCGATGAGGACTGGTGGTTCAGTGGTGCAGGAGAATTGAATCTGAAATAAACAAAAAAAAAAAAAGATTAGAACACGTCTTTGAAAATGTTTGATAAAGGATACATACTGCCTGTCTGATAGATACTTGATATGTGCTTACTGTTTGATGGATTGAAGGCGATGAGGACTGGTGGTTCAGTGGTGCAGGAGAATTGAATCTGAAATAAACAAAAAAAAAAAAAGATTAGAACACGTCTTTGAAAATGTTTGATAAAGGATACATACTGCCTGTCTGATAGATACTTGATATGTGCTTACTGTTTGATGGATTGAAGGCGATGAGGACTGGTGGTTCAGTGGTGCAGGAGAATTGAATCTGAAATAAACAAAAAAAAAAAAGATTAGAACACGTCTTTGAAAATGTTTGATAAAGGATACATACTGCCTGTCTGATAGATACTTGATATGTGCTTACTGTTTGATGGATTGAAGGCGATGAGGACTGGTGGTTCAGTGGTGCAGGAGAATTGAATCTGAAATAAACAAAAAAAAAAAAAGATTAGAACACGTCTTTGAAAATGTTTGATAAAGGATACATACTGCCTGTCTGATAGATACTTGATATGTGCTTACTGTTTGATGGATTGAAGGCGATGAGGACTGGTGGTTCAGTGGTGCAGGAGAATTGAATCTGAAATAAACAAAAAAAAAAAAAGATTAGAACACGTCTTTGAAAATGTTTGATAAAGGATACATACTGCCTGTCTGATAGATACTTGATATGTGCTTACTGTTTGATGGATTGAAGGCGATGAGGACTGGTGGTTCAGTGGTGCAGGAGAATTGAATCTGAAATAAACAAAAAAAAAAAAGATTAGAACACGTCTTTGAAAATGTTTGATAAAGGATACATACTGCCTGTCTGATAGATACTTGATATGTGCTTACTGTTTGATGGATTGAAGGCGATGAGGACTGGTGGTTCAGTGGTGCAGGAGAATTGAATCTGAAATAAACAAAAAAAAAAAAAGATTAGAACACGTCTTTGAAAATGTTTGATAAAGGATACATACTGCCTGTCTGATAGATACTTGATATGTGCTTACTGTTTGATGGATTGAAGGCGATGAGGACTGGTGGTTCAGTGGTGCAGGAGAATTGAATCTGAAATAAAAAAAAAAAAAAAGATTAGAACACGTCTTTGAAAATGTTTGATAAAGGATACAGACTGCCTGATAGATAGTTGATAAGTTCTTACTGTTTGATGCATTAAAGGCGATGAGGGCTGTTGATTGATAAGTGTATAATTGAATCTGAAATAAAAAAAACAAAAAATTAGAACACCTCTTTTAAAATGTTTGATAAAGGATACAGACTGCCTGCTAGATACTTGATAAGTTCTTACTGTTTGATTCATTAAAGGTGATGAGGGCTGTTGATTCATAAGTGGATAATTGAATCTGAAATAAAAAAAACAAAAAATTAGAACACGTCTTTTAAAATGTTTGATAAAGGATACAGACTGCCTGATAGATAGTTGATAAGTTCTTACTGTTTGATGCATTAAAGGCGATGAGGGCTGTTGATTCAGAAGTGGATAATTGAATCTGAAATAAAAAAAACAAAAAATTAGAACACCTCTTTCAAAATGTTTGATAAAGGATACAGACTGTCTGCTAGATACTTGATAAGTTCTTACTGTTTGATTCATTAAAGGTGATGAGGGCTGGTGATTCATAAGTGGATAATTGAATCTGAAATAAAAAAAACAAAAAATTAGAACACGTCTTTTAAAATGTTTGATAAAGGATACAGACTGCTTGATAGATACTTGATAAGTTCTTACTGTTTGATGCATTAAAGGCGATGAGGGCTGTTGATTCAGAAGTGGATAATTGAATCTGGAAAAAAAAAACGAAAGATTAGAACACGTCTTTTAAAATGTTTGATAAAGGATACAGACTGCTTGATAGATACTTGATAAGTTCTTACTGTTTGATGGATTAAAAGCGATGAGGAATGTTGATTCAGTAGCGGATAATTTATTCTGGAACAAAAAAAAAAACAAGAGATTAGAATACATTTTTTAAAATGTTTGATAAATAACACTGAAGCAGGTAAAGTTATCTGCAGGTTAAAATTAAATATATAAATCCCAGATTCAAACTATTTCATGGATTGATAACATTTAGTGCCCACACTTTTTCCTTGATTTTTGTATCATGGACAAATTTTTGTAACGCCCTAAAAGTGATAAAAAAAAGTTAATGCGTCAATGTAAGAACTTATGCATATCAGAATAATAATAAATTGGCGCAATGCTATATTGATTGCAAACGGCAGCAGTTGTTTATAATTGACAATAGTTTAATGATTATATGATTAAGTAATACATAATGTCGAATGATTCAGTTTATTACTTTCTTGTTTAATAGTGGATTATTGTGTTAGTGTGTCAGTCAAAACTAGAACTACGAATGCTACCTACATAACTTTCTACTACCCCAAACTACTATATTAGCATGCAAATAATTATCTGAATCATGACATTACATAATATGCTAACAAAGCAGTACTTAAAAAATTGATTATATAGCAAGAGGTTGTATTTGTCAAATAGATACGATCGCGCCAAACTACGTATGCCGTTCACAATCTACTGTCAATGTGACCAATTGTTAAAAGAAATTGCACAAAATTAAAATACAATAGATACAAATGCGAATGAATGAATGAGAACCCGACAATGATTTGTTTAATTTTACTCGTTTTCATAACACACTTATTACTATTGGGTACTTCCCTGGGTCCTCTCCCTTTGTCCTGGAGGTCCTCCTGCGTTGCTGCCCATCACACAAATGAACGAGTTGACAACCGCGTGGACCAAGCAAGTCGCCGGCGGAGCCACTTGACACGGCGCAAAAATGACATCGTGCGCAAAAAATTTCAATTGATCCGATTAGACAATTATCAATAAAATTAAAATTTATTCCAATTTTATTATTTTATTTTTAATTAAAATTAAAAATATATAGAAGTAAAAATAAATAGATAAATGATCAAAAAAATAATTTATATGAAAAATCGCAAAATTGACAACAATAAACTAAATAAATAATAAAAATAAATAAATAATTGATATGGAAAGTATATAAAAAAACAAAAGAATTGAAACAAAGAATGGATAAATTTCAGAGACAAGCTAGTGGTTCATGACGTCGTGCCTTAAGGCAAATTGCTAGAACTTCCCATAACATAAAATATCCAAGTGAATATTAAAAATTTTCAAATAGATTATTTTAAATAATGTCACTTTCATTATTCGTATTTTATAGAAAACTCAAAACTTTGAAATCAAAAATAAAATCGAAAGTGTCGATCTCTCAAAAAGTACAATTTTTTTCATATAGGAAGAAAAATTGTATCCACAAACAAAACACATACGCATCTAATTTTTCTAAGGTTTGCCAAAACTTTCAGAAACTTTTGAAACGTGATATGCAAAAATTTTTGGAACCACAGAAAGTTCCTAAATTATTGAATGGGTAAGTAATAAAAATAAAAAATAAACAACAAGTAAAAAATATTATATGCATAAATAAATAAATTTAATATCTAAATAAGTAAACTCAAATGAGTAAGTGAATAATCAAAAAATTGAACTATTTGTAAGCTGTATTTTGCCGTAAGACTTTGCGATATAGTGTAAATAATTGACTTAATATATTAGCAACTGAATCTAATAGAAAGTAAGTTCACTAATCCGAAATGAACCGTGCACAATTACTTAAATGTCACTTTTGACGTTACACGCAACGACACTGTTAAACACAAAATGGAATCGTAAATCCGAACGCGTTATATAATTTGCACAAGTACAACTCACCAGAATAATCAGGTGCTCGTCTGGCAAAGGGTCCACCTTGCTATTCATGCTCCGATGTAACGTTTGCGCCCTGTAAATAATATGAAATTGTTTAAAAAATATCAGAAAAAATTGTGAATTCTCTGAAAATGTTTCATATTGTTTGAAAATAATGTAAGTTGTCTGAAATTGTTTCAAAATTATTTAATAAGGTAGTGAATTGTCAGAAAATGTTTAAAAATCATTTGATAAGATAGTAAGTTAACTGAAAATAATTAAAAAATAGTTTAGAAATAAATGAAAAATAGTTTGAAAATATTTAAAAATAGACAGAACATGCTTTGAATAATCTGAAAATGTTTTAAACTGTGAAAGGGTTGTAAGTTGTCTGAAAATATTGTAAATGGCCCGAAAATATAAATGCATAAAAATATTGTAAATATTTAATCTGAAAATCTTGTAATTTGTTAGAAATTGTTTAAAAACTATTTAAAAAGATAGTAAGTTAACTGAAATTAAAAATAGTTTGAAAACAAAAAATAGTTTAGAAAACAAAAAATATATTGAAAAAAATAGCTTGAAAATAATTAAATAGTTTGAAAATAATTAAAAAATAGTTTGAAAATAATGAAAAATTGTCAGAACATGCTGTAAATTGTCTGAAAATGTTATAAATAGCCCGAAAATATAAATGCATAAAAATATTGAAAATACTTATTCTAAAAATGTAAATAGTCTAAATATTGTCTTAAAATGTTTCAGATGCTAACTAAAATGCTTTGTAGATAAATAGTACGAAGTAAATATAGATGTACATTTTCCAAAACCCTTAATGCTATGAAAAGTTAAACTAAATATAAGTTCTCTATTTATACTATACTAGCTGACCCGGCAAACGTTGTTTTGCTAAGTAAGGTATATTCTAAACAATTTCTAGAGAATCAAAAATATTAATACTATAAGTGTATAAGGATGTGTTGTTTGAATGCTATATACAATGAGGTATTATAAAAACAATAAACCCCATTAGTTTGTCTATGTTTTGTCAATTCAATCAAACTGGAAGTTTTATACACTTTCTATAGAAATCATGGTATAATCCAATCCAAGTATTTTTTTGGTATTTCGACTTATTGATTACGTTTTAAGCTTTTCAGATTCTTTTGGATTCTGGTTTTTGTGTATAATTGTAAATAATACTACTGAGCTTATACAAATTTTTCAAAATTCTGCGAGGAGAGATAGAAAATAAATTAGATATATCTGCTTTGACCTGCTTTTTGAAAAGTTTCAAGTAACATACCTTGAATTAAATTAAATTTAATAAAAAGTATATACGTAGAGCAGGGTAAGGCTTAAAGGTCCAATTTGAGTTTGAGCAAATATAAATTTTATTATGAAAATGAAACCAACTTCATCACAACAAATGACACATTTCAAACGAACAATTAGCTGACTACGTTCAGTAAAACTACAGACTTCGTCATTTTAAAAATGTGCTTTTTTTTGCTGCCTTTCAAAAATTTGTTATCTAGACCTTTTTACCCTATAGGCGGGGTAACTTGGAACGGCCAGATGGCAAACAGGTTTAATGTCTTATTTTAATTTTAAAGGTATTTTACAAAATAATTACATTTTTAACTAATGCTAAAAAGCTACCAACAGAAGAAAATACTTTTACTATAGATTTTCAAAGATAACCGTTTATCTCCCAATATCAAAGTCATAGGAATCAAGGTTATAGCTGGTTATACATCTTTCTCCCTTCACTTTAAAATAATGTTGTTAAACAATGCTTCAGCTTTACTGGATTTTGACACTTTGGTCGTGAAACTTTTAACCCCGTACCTTCATATATTACTAACCATTCTTTGATAAATTCTGGGAAATTATAACTGGGAATAAGTTATTCGACAAAATGTACATGTAAATGTAAGTAATGCTCTTTTTCAGTCTTGGTCGCGGCATTATTATTAAACTTCACTTCACCTTATATATATATATATATATATATATATATATATATATATATATATATATATATATATATATATATATATATATATATATATAGTCTTGGTCGCTGCATTATTATTAAACTTCACTTCACCTTATATATATATATATATATATAGTATCATAGATTGAATAAACTACATGGATAGTTTATAAATAATTAATTCTGAATTAGAATGAAAAACGGGCTCTAAACTACCTCTCTGCCACCAATTACTGAGCCACAGCAACGCGTGGCCGAGCTAGCTAGTATTTTTTTATATATATATAAATATACTATCAATTAAACTGAAAATCGGGATAAAAAGTATCCTAAGTCCTTCTCCTGGCTCTAAACTACCTCCCTGCCAATTTTCATTTAAATCGGTTCAGCCGTTCGTGAGTTATAAGTGTTAGCACATAAAGCGATCCTCTTTTATATATATAGATTTCTATACTATTGAGGGGCATGTGTAATTCCAGCTCGAGAAGATTTAAATTAACTACTTCAAAAGTATCTGGCGGGAATAGAATTATTGCTAGAAAAATAGAACATAAAACCAGATGATATCAAATCATCAACGCACCACTTAATACTAGGTTTTTTCTTGTGACGAGAAGTCAAAAAATAAGTAGACTTTTTTTGTTTTTGTAGAAATCATAATATAAAGTGAATATAATAATGCATATAGATAGTAAACTAAATTGGGAAATGCACATAATAATGAAAAAAGGAATAGATTGATTTAAAACTGAAGGAACTGAACTGGCTCATAAGAAAAAAATCCAAATTCTCATTACAAAATAAGCTCCTTGATCATAATTGCAATATCGATACATGGGATAGAGCTATAGGGCAGTGCCAGCAACAGCAATATTCTTATAATTCAGAGAGCTCAAAACAAAATACTAAGAATGATGTGCAGCGCTCAATGGTTTGATCCAGAGGGACCTAAAAATTCGTAATAGAAATCATTAAAAACAGAAGCTTAATTTTTCAAGACATATTGGACGCATATGTCAATCCCTAAATGCAAACAGCCGAAAAACTTAAGAACCTGAAGGCAAAATGGTTCAGGGATCTACCATCCACAATATAATGTATTCTGTTTTGCACAGAAAGTGCAAATTTTAATTTAATTCAATTTCCTTTACTTTTTCTTTTTTATTTTTATTTTCAATACCCTCACTTTTAACTTATAGGTTATATTGTTGTTGACTGTTGAAACTAGTAGAAGGTTATATTGTTATATTGCTGCAGACTGTAGAAACCAAAATAAAAAAAAGATCTGAATTGGAAATCGATACGTCAAAATAAATAGCTCTTAAATCACAAGCAAAAGTCAGCACAAACCGATAAAACTCATTGTTAATAAGGACAACAATTTGGAAAAATCAACAATGGAAATTATCTGGTAGAATATAATAAAAATGTACACTAAATGCCTATTATTATACCTTTTAAATGTCACTCGATTAGCTGCTCGGGACTGCTAAGGGGGCTCCATTTTTCCATTTCTACACGCGTCGACAACTTGCATCAAGTTTGCACAAACCATATGTAACTTTGGAAATGACCAAATGCTAATTTTTCTTGCACAACTAACTAACTAAAGTACTCACTTCTTGAAGAGATTTTACTTTTTGGCCATGTGCTTCCAATGTAGTCCCAAAAGAGAAAGAACTCAAACGCCATTAATAAGTTCTGACAGATCGCTATGGATGCATATAAATATGTGCAACTTCAGACTTTTCGATCAATGAACAGTAGCGCCACAGAAAGCGCCAATTTTAAATTTGAATTTTGACTAAATATAGATACAAATTGTTATAAAATATAATTCGAAACACTAACTTTAATTCAAATTTGTAACGCATTGCAAATATAATAAGTATTATTCAATATTGTACAGATTTCAATATTTTATTTATATTAAACAAGTTGCAAAAAATATAAAAAAGAGTGCTCGTAAGGTTCACACAATTGAAGTAAAACCTTTTTGCTATTGTACGAGATGGCATTTGATTTAAGTTAAAAATAAATACATCATATAACAATTTTGAATGTTTATTAGTAATATAACACTCGTGATACACACATTTTTTAATTGCAGCCATTATACATATTTATATAATAATAAATTACAAATTATATAATAAAAAGTTTATAACTAAAATTATATGTGCATTTGTATCATCTCAAAAATTAGGCACTTGTTTTATCTAAGTTTAAATTGTTATTTTATGATTAATATCATATGTTTATAATGATTCCAATGATCTTAACAATATTAATAGATTAATTTAATTACTTCGAGTTACGATTTAAATCTAAATGTAGCTCTAGTATCTAACATTAAGTTGTATAAAAATTTTACAGTTCATAAAAAAATCTTTTAAAGATCATACAATAAATAGGTATAATAACTAAAACAAGTATTTAAACATTAATACCGCTTTGTACATAATTATAAAATTCTTGTTCAGATATTTCAGCTTCCTTATTTGTCTTTCATAGTCTTTGCAAGATGTGAACAGATTGTTTCGAATCGATTTTATCAATAGGTGTTTCTGCATATAAACATATAAACATATAAACTTCTCCATATACAGTTAAAGGTATTAAAAAAAAAGAAATGAAAACAAAAATTGTACATTTATTGACTTAAATTGACATCTAAAACCATAATAAATATTGATAAACCTTATTCCATAAATTTATAAAAGAAAATTAACATTTATATAAATATAAAGATTGTAGAATATAAACAAACGTGATTGAAATACAAAATGTTTAGTCGTTAATCATTTGTTCAATTTTATCAATAAAAAATAACATTCAAATTTATTTGTGATTTATATATATGACAAGTTGCTGCATAGCATTATAATGTGAGAAACTATTGCAAATTGTATAATTTGAACTAATTGTATTTTCGACAAATGACTTATATTTTAAATTATTGAGAAATGTAATTAAAAAAGCTACTTTCAGGAGTATATTTACTGACGATTTAATGAAGACCGAAGGATGTATAGGTTTTTTGTTCTGAATTATTTATCTTTTTTTAAAAAGAAATCAGAAATTTTTTGTTCTTGGCATTGTTTTTGATGTTTATCAATAGCTACTTCAAAACTTAGGTCATTTGTCAAGTTAAGATTTGTGTTTTGCATACATATGGTGCTTTTTACTTTTTTATGTGAAGCATTGTCAAAATTTTTGTTGCTTTGGGCACATTTTTCTAATTCCTGTAAACTCTCTAATAACGAAAATTCCAGAGGACGTTTTCCTTTTGCATTCAATTCATATGTTTTATCAATAGTGTTATTACTAATTTCATATGAAATTGCATCCTTGATTTCCTGATTCACTACTTCATTGTCACTAAAGAAAGAATGCTTTTTATAAGAAATTACTTCATTTTCTAATTTTATTATATTCTCTCCAGAATTTTTAATTGCTTCATATGAATAACCTTTCTCCTGTGAATATATAATGCATTATTTTTATCTTTCTTATATGAAGTAGAATTATTTATTTCACTAACATCTTTATGCTCTTTGTGGACTCCCATTAAGAATGTATACAATTCATCTGCATTTTTATTGGATGTGTGAAAAGCACAAAGATAATTCCAAAGCTCTCCTAAAAGAATTAGTAAAATTGTATATAAAACTAATTTTAAAAACAGTTCCCATAAACATAATTATCACAATATCTCACCTACAGTAACTTCATGGTCTTTTAAAAATTGCCACATTAGATATAACGTCTTGCATAATCTTTGATCTCCAAAAGTAAAGTAAGCAAAATTTCTTTTTACTATTCGAGCTACCATTATCTGTAGAAGTGCTTTTAAAGTGGCATCACCTCCAAATGCACCACAACCCCAATTACCAGTTGCAACTGGTTGTGGCTTATTTAAGTTTGTGCCATAAATAGGCCTAAAACCTACATATGCCTGTAATTCAGGTATATGCAACATTTCTCAATTTATAAAAAACATTATAGAAGACTACAAATATGTATTGACATACTTTATTTAATTCTCTTTCAATTAAATTTGGCATATATTGATGTGCACTATTTCTGAAATGCAGCGCATCTATGGCAACAATAGTACATTTACGTCTTCTGCTTAAATCACAAGCTGTTTTATCCTGGTAATCACCATCCCAAGAAAAAGTTCTACTATATCCTTTATACTTACTAAATCTCTCACAACCTGAAAGCAAAAAAATAAATAAAATTATTAAACATTTGTAAATAGATTTATAACTTTGCATTTGGGTTTAGGCAAATAATATTTTACCTGTTATTATAAGTGCTTCATTAGGCTTCAATTGCTCAGTAAAAAGTCTGCTTATTATAAGTTCAGGAGAAATTACAAATCTGATTTCTTCCTGCACACAACCACTTCCTAAAACTCCCCCACCTACGAATCTGGAAAAGATATTTAATTAATATAATAAAAACTTTAATATTATAACTGTATAGACTGTATAAATACTTTACTTAATGTAATATAGAAAATTTATATATAACTATTTTTCAGGTTTGTTAGCTCACTTATTGGCAAAATCTACTTGTAGCATATTAAGCCCGTCATCTTCAATTGTTCCTTCACTTGTTACATGGATTATCATATCGCCAATTTTTTCTTTGCGTTCATGCCAAATTGGTAAACCAGCAGCTGAGATATGTTGCCTTGTAAATGTTACTACATTTTTTGGTACTACGTCATATAAAGTGGAAGTTTAATTAGTATATTGAAATAAATTAAGGATGTTACAGAAAATTTCAGACCTTCACTACAAATTCTTCTGAAATAATGACAAATGCATTTTAATTTCTCAATTACATGTGTATTTGTTTTAGAGCCAGCTGCATATAATCTAAAAGAAAGGTATTTATGAAATACAATGAGTTATTAAATCATGCCTTCAGTTGGAACAAATAAAGCTGTAAGTACCTATTAAAATTTATATCAGGAAACATACTGTATTCAGATTCTTTCTTGCTAGAATTGCGATGAGGAAAAGTGCATAAAAATGCATTAGCTAACAAACTTGATATTTGTTGCTGGCTTAGAGATACGGAGTAATTTTTATTCTGTTTTAAATGTGGCAAACCGCACCTTACAAGTTTTGGTAAATTCAAAGCTAATTGAACTATAGAAGGTAGAGTATGTTGAAAAAAGTAATTAGTTTCTTCTTCTTCTAAAATCTATAAAAAAGTTTTGAATTACCAAGAACTGTATCATATAAAGACTAAAGCAATGTGCAATAAAAATGTTGAATAAATTAAAAATTAGTTTATCATAGAAAATATTATATACTGACCTCATCAAATAAAATTTGGAGAGATGTGAATTTCCATACATTTTTGTATTTGGGATTATATGCTAATATAGCTTGCTCCAGTTCTGCACAACAAGTAATTTCTTTACTAAGTGTCTGTTTAATTAATTCCCAGCGAGACTTTGAAATGGGAACACCTTCCACCTTAAAAGTCATACAAACTTTAGACAAAAACCAAATGTTATTACATATTTCTATAATATGTAGATTTATGACAATGAGCTGTACAAGTAAGTACACTATTGTACAAGTAAGTACAATATTGTAAATATTTAGAAAATTCAAACAATGATTTTAAAAAATACTACACACGCACTTTGGGAAGTCTACATTTTTAGAATTCAGGATGACTTTCAAATACCTTACATAGACAAAGGTATTAAACACAGAAATTGAGAATCATTCAAATAAGTTAGTAAGACCAGTTCTCAATGTTCCTGCTATAAGAAGACTCAAAAAAGATTGACTTACCTTAACCGTAATTATAAAATAGCAAACAAACATAGATATTTACCACGATTGTGTAAAAACTTTGTGACGAGAAGGGCATTTTAACATGATGCTTGTCCCAAAATTGTAATCCATTATGGGGTTCTGGAACATTGCTTTTTATAGGCACTGAGTAAAGAACAGTATGATTTGGCTTATTTTCTATTGGTAAACTTTCTGAAGTACAATTCTGCAGAACTTCGATGGGACATCCCATCGATGGGAGTTGCTCGATTGGAATATATTGACTGGACATTGTTTAACACAAATGCTATTGTTGTAATTAACAGGTAGTGCGTGTTATTGCGTACAGGACATTATGGTATAACACATATTCAATACTTAATAACAGATAAGAGATTTGTTTCGTTTAGGCATACAAAATTTTCTTGATAACATATTTTAAATATTGTAAACACGTTCAAATTAATATAACCCATGACAATTATAACCTTGCACAACCATGTTAAAATGTCAAATTGTGAAACTGTCAAATCGCCATTTTGCCAACTTTATTACAACACTGCAGTGAAGTTGGAACATGTGTGTCCGTTATAATTCAAAAAATATTTGATATAGTATTTGTTAATTTTTTTGAATATGAGTAATTAGTTTAAAAGCTTTATGTAATTTCTAAAATAATGCAAAGATAGCACAAGCCTTTACGTAATCAAGTGTAACTGCAGAAAAACTAAAAGACCTAAGTACCTATAAAAAAGGCAGAATCCAGAAATAGAAAGCCGAAACTTAGGCTTGGCATATATTATATATGCCTATATATATATATATATGCCTATATATATATATATATATATATATATTTATTTATTAATATATACATATAATTTTTTATCTTATCAAATAAATTATTAGTATGTTTATCTCAAATTTTATGATGATATTATCACATAAAACAACAAAATTATACTGTTTCTTTATTAAATTATATTTTTAATACAATTATATAATTTTTCTATGGAAAAATTGGCAAGATTATCTTTAACCACACATCATTGTTGTATATAAAATATACTCTTTAATATCATTAAATTATGGCAAATTCAAGAATGGTATTATGATAAATACAAATTTTAACACAATCACATACTATAGATACAAATTCAGGATCAATAATACTGAAACAAAGAATTTCACTTAAATGATGCCATTTTACTATTGCAATTAATTATAATGTTCTTGAATAAAGATTACTTATATTGGCACCAGACTTGCTGTTGTACTATACATTCATATTATATATACATACATACATACATACATATATATATATATATATATATACATATATATTATCTAAATCATAACTAAAAGTATATACAATTTCTTAAATGTAACTGTACAAGTATTATACCAAAATAGTTCAGAAGAGAACATTATTTGCTTCACGATTTGGCACTAGAAAAATCCAATATATATATATATATATATATATATATATATATATATATATATATATATATATATACATACATATATATATATATATATACATACATATATATATATATATATATATTTCTTTATTCACAGGCATCCATCCATTTATTAAGAAGAAAAATAAAGTTACGTTTAAAAAGCCTACCAACATTTCGAATATCTGTATGACTGTTCTTGTTTCTGTATATTAAAATTTGAAAAATTAGACAAAAAGCAATAACCATTTTGAGTTGTGTGCACCTAATAAACTTTACCACACTCATCTCAATATGATTGTTCGCCATATATGATTGTTAATACAATCCTTTTGTTAATTGTACGTGTGTTGTTTTAAATTATGTGTTTTATCTCCTAGTACTCAAAATGTTGATAGACTCATAATTTTTTAAACCTCTTCCTAATAACAGGATAGATATTTGTAATAAACTTTGTTGTAATTTTTTACTAAACTTCAATCCATGAATAGTTTACTGTTTCGAGTTTAGTAAACAGAATAAGCATATTGAACTGTTCTCAAACAATATTTTAGAATCTATGTAGTCTATAATTATCTTACAAACAAGCATTTACAAATTATATACTAAAAATTGTATTATACAGTAAATCTAATTAAAAATAATAATAAATTATTCACATTTAGAGTCCACGGCATTACATTTCTCTTGTAGTAATAAATAGATATCATTTCATTCATATATGATCATTATTCATAGTAAATTTCACTCACCATTGCACTATGCACAATTTAAAGTAGAATAAAAATTTAAATATTTTACATAATGTTATCACAAGTTTTTACAACGTTGCTCTATAATAATTATAAACTGTGTTTGCATAACACTCATTTCTTATCATCCATTTTATTTTTGTCTAAAGATGATGAAACCATTCCTCCTCCTGGATAGAGTTTGTCCAAATGTTTTAGAGACTCGTTGAGGAAATTCTGTAAGTATAATCACCATTATTAGATGAAATCTTAGAATACATTACTCAATTTTATGATTAAGTAATATAAATATTTTTTTAACCAATATAAAGTTTCATTTAATACTTTTTAATAATCTATTTCGTTTACCTGAATGGCAGTCAAAGCAGCGACTATGGCAGGTGATCCAAAACCATGTGAAATTAAAGAAAAATGTGTTAGGTGACGTTGAATAGATGGATCTAGAAGATGTTGAGGCCTTGTATTGCATAAAGGAGAACGATCTTGGTTCAGCAAATCCATAAGCTCTTTTGTGATCTAAATAAAACGCAATATTTAATGCAATTCTGTACCAACCAGGAAAAATATATAAACAAATATTTTTTTAAAAACAAACTTACAATTTTGGAATCAAGAAATAAGAAAATAAATCATATAAGACTGCAGGTAAAAATCTTACTGGAGAATAACGAACTACACATCACTTTTATTCATAAAGAATTATGATAGATTTTTTGTTAAGTACCTGTTTAGTATTAAGGAGTAGTTCTTTTCTTCTGTAAGAATCCTGAGGTTCATTATGCTGTCTTGACAAATATTCAGCAACTTGCCTTGCTGGAAACTCGGTTTCACAAACATATCCAAAATCACGTGCCAAATGAATAGCTTCACCTAAATAAAACCAACAAAATACTTAAATAATATACTTAATGACAATATATATTTATTTATGTATAATTATTCAATATGTTTTTCTCACCTTCGACTAGCGACGTAAGAAGTGTTACATTTGCAGCTTTTCGCCTTCCAGCAGGTAAATTTAGCCCAATCTTTTCCAACTTTTCTCGGAGCAGTCGTCCGCCGTTTTTACTTTTTGCTCTAAAAATAGAGGAATAATATGAAAAACTAATAAACAATATAGGTGTGAGTGGAATTTTGCCTGAATGAAAGTAGTATAATATATATATATATATATATATATATATATATATATATACATACATATATATAAATTTAGTATTAATGGGGTCTTTAAGAATTTATGTTTTTAAGATCTATTTTAATGGTGTTTGTGGATATAAAAAAAAAGTATCATGTTATCTTATTCTCGTTTTTCGTGAGAATCAATAATTTCTATAAATCTGGCAGTCCAGTAACCATTTATCATGTTTTGGATTAATTACTAATTAACAACGGATGTCAATATTTCAAGTTGATTTTGGACCACACAAGACGTCGTATTAAAATGCGGAAGTTTTCAAAGCACACTAATTTGTTCAAATAGAAAACAGACAAATGTATGAGAACCGCGATAGTTTATAAATATTTATTACAATTATTAAGTTCTTTAGATTTTTTTATTACCTTCGCAGTACTCCACCAAGAAGTGAGGCGTTCAAGCATTCCGGAGGAGATAGTCGCCTCTGAACTTCTCCGACTGTTACTTTATATTTTGATGTTGATGATAATAAGGACAATCTACCAGGTACTGAACAAAATACATCTCCTGGAGCACCTAGACCCAATCCTGATCCGTCTTTACCGCTTTTCATAGCTAGAAAAAAAATTAATTCAATATAGATAACTTCGAACTTAGATTTCAACTACGAAAGAATTTATTTTCAATTGATTTATGAAATATTCAAAAATATCTAAATTAAAATTAAATTCAACTCTAAATTTTCACCCTTCTTTCACAAATCTCTATTTCGTAGTTACCATTTTAGATTATTAATTCATTTAAATATGATCAGTTTCAGATTAGGTTTGAACTTGCAAAGACTATTAAGGGACATTTATATGTGGCGTGCTTTGCAGTGAGTAAACTAATGAAATTTTTTTGTCAGCTGATGTGTAATTATGTTACGTAGTTATAGAATTTATTAAAACTCTCCTTCGATAATTGAGGTTGTCGTAGAGTTATAATTTAACCCTTGTGGCTGTTGACTGTATTAAACACTGATTTGTTTGTATAGTATGTATTTGTTGGAGTTCTGATTACAATCACTGATTGTTACTAAGTTGTAATGAAAGAAGATATATTTATTGGTTATTTATTATACATGTTGTTTCGCGGACTTTACTTTTAGAAGTGAACAATTAGTTCAATTAAAACACTGGCTACACCCTCTACCAGAGGTAGCAACTTTTCCGGGTAAAGCTTAATGTCTTGAAGGTTGTCACCTTCATGGCCAATATAATAAAACGAAAATACGTCCGAACATGATGTTTTTTCTTTTGCAATCAGTTATTTTCATACTAAACATTGTATACTAGAAATATTTTTTATGGTAAAACAGCGTTTGCCGGGTCAGCTAGTATACATACATGCATATATATATATATATATATTTTTTTTTTCTGTAAAAACGATCGCATAAAAGTCAGCTCGACATCTGTTTATAAAACGCCCCTCTCGGCGGGGTCTATTGGCACATTACAATTGAAAATAAGCAGTCTGAAGGGATCGGAGGTCCTTATATATATTTTAATAGTGTTAATTTGACACCTAAAATGCGACTACACCGCGAATTGTACGAATTCTTTTGTAATAAATACTGTAGTGTATGTTTTTAGTACAATACGCTTTTGTTGTATGGAATAGTCGAAGCAGTTGTATTTTTATTAATTAGCCTGTGTAAAAAAAAACGAAAAATAAAATACTGAATTCAAAATTTTGTAGGTATTAATTTTAGGTGATATTTATTTTTCTAAATTTAGAATAAAAATTTACACAAACAATTAATTATGAACCACAGCATAGATTTAGATATTTCTATATTTATATTTTCCAACAAGTTTTATGCAAATCGTTGAATAAATATAGTGTCGTAAAAACATGATAATTAAGTGAGTGTAAATTAAGAATTAAAATTTATAGCAGGTTTTAGTTGTAGACACTTAATGAATTTATAAACGAATATAACGGTCGAACGAGAAGAAGTGTTTGTTTCATAAAAAAAGTCGTAACTTTGATTTTGTGTATAAACACATTTAATTTATTCGTAGAGTCAGCGTGGGAAAAGTGATTTTCAAACAGATTTCGATATTGACTAAAATAGTTTTATTGGGTAATGGAATTATTAATATTTAGTAATTTTAATAGAAATCATAGATTTCTTACACAACGTTGGGTAGATGAAATAATTATTTCAACTTCTGTTACTGCTGCTTGATATCAGACTGGCCGAGGCAAGTATCGCACTTGTAATCTATGATATGAAGTTTATATGCTCTAACTACTACGGTACCAGAAAGCTCAAATAAAATGAAAAATAGAGTATACTAATTTTCATATAGCGATTTGTATTCTTATTAAATAATAATAATATTAGAATCAAGCAGATTTATAATGATTACTGAATTTTATAATAATTACCCAAGATTAAGGCAAATCCAGATTGTAAATATTTTTTTCACGATTATTTTCATTGTTTACAATATAGCACATTTTTTCAAAATTGCAATTTTAATTTATATAAATATTAACAAAAAGACTTACTTTTCAAAATTGGCAGATCAGTCATAAACCCGTTATCATCCATCCCTGTATTCTGTAATTGAAAGAAAAAATAGTTATAAATTTCTCTTAAATATTTATATAAAATTTATAAAATAAAAAGAAAGTATATTTGCAATAAATTCACATCGGAAGCCATAATTTTAAATAATGCGGAAGTCCAATTAAAAATATATAAATGCTAATTAGAAGAATTCTCATAATAAAATGTAAGATTTGATAAAAAAAACTGTTTTTGATTTGGACTACGTCAGCAAACCTTAAGTTTCAACTGAAGCCATTTATGTGAAAAATCCGCAAATACTTATAGTTACCAATCTAATATATTCTAAAAATATTTCTTAACTTATTACAATAATATTTTGACTGAAAGATGTATTTATATTTATATTACCTGTCCATCATCAACGGCACTTTGTAAAGCCTGATGAAGAGTCAAAGGGTCATGTTCGTGTCTATGGGGTCCTCCTGTACCCCCAAGAGAAGCCCCATAATCTGTCCTTCTATCACCCGAATATGGAAAACCGTGCGTCAACTGGGTCTAAAATTTAAAAAATTTATTAAAATTAGTAACAAATAATCGTTACTCTATTATTACTTGGAATCTGTACTATATTTTCTATTACATCCTTAATATTATATTTAAAAAATATGTATGTTACCCCCTACATGCTACGCACATTTTAGACATAACGGTTTTGAATAGTGATCCTGATATATGGAGGGTTCTTATCCCTTAATATCGAAAGGAATTCGGCCCATTATGATTGGAATTCATATTGAACATTTGTTTGCATCAAATCACTACGTATATTGTATTAATGATACATTGAAATTTATTAAAAAAATAGCTAAATTCCAGCAATTACTTTAGTCTTGAGATATTTTTAGTTGATAATAAACAAAATGTGCTCTAATTTACTTTAAATGATTCACTGTCTAAACGACTACTAAATCGAAAGCATCCAAATATAAGTTTTATCCAAATGGGAACAAACCTTCGATGAATTCCAGACGAATTCCGGACCGTGGAATTTTTATAGAAACACAAATTCATTCAAGAAGTTTGGAATTCTTCACAAAGTTATTAATCGGAATAAACTTATCGACTCGTTTAGTAGTGTGACTAATCAATTACTGATGAATACAAATTATGTTCATAAATATATTAAAAGTTTATCAATGAATTCATTCATTTGAATTTCATCAATTCAACTCACCACATGTCCTTGTAGTTCTTGGTCTCTGTGAGACCTGTGAAGTCCTAATTGATCTTGGGGCCCCCTCAGACCAGCAAGTTGATTGTAATGGTGCAGAGGAGCATGGTGTAAAGACCCTAAGGGTTGACTGTATGGATCTGCACCGAGGTATTCTAGAGGCCCATGATTCTGGATAAAGATAATTGACACAAATTATTAAAAATTATACATATTATTATTAATAGGAATTGGATAAGATGGTAATAGATGATTGAAAAAAATAGTTTATCTTCTATATATATAAAAATAAGTCGGGTTTTCCTTCCTGACGAAATAACTCCAGAACGCACAAACCGATTTCGACAATTTTGCATTCGTTGGAAAGGTCTCGGGCTCCGCAAGTTTTATAGCTAAGAAAATTAGTTGTGCATGGCATCGTGTCTTAATGCAAGCTGCTGGAACTTCACGCACCGTAATTAAAAATTCGAGTAATGACATTAGTGAGAATTATCAGAATTATGCTTGGTTAAGTCAACGAGCAATTCTTGCCGCAAAGAATAATGATGTACAGGCACTGAAATTTACCATTCAATCAAAAATTGCTGGCGATTTGGTGACATACCAATGATTCCGACTGGTCTTCCGTTTGACTTCAAACGATTGCAATTTTCAGTTCGCCTTGCGTTCGCAATAACAAGTCGCAAGGCCAATCGCTTAGTGTTTGCGGGATAAATTTCAAATAGATTATTTAGAAAATCATTGTTTTTCACATGGGCAGTTAAACGTTGTCTGTTCACGAGTTGGAAAACCATCCGCTTTGTTTGTGTTAACGTCAGACCAAAAAACAAAAAATGTGGTTTGCCAATGAGCACTTCAATGAAACGGATAATTTGCGGATTCACTTTCATTTACTTAGAGAAGTTCAACTAAAAAACACTTCATTTTTGTAATCGAAATAAATTACTGTTGTATAATAAAATCAAATTTTTCCTTTTCAAATATAAAACAAACAAAAAATTTCTTCATCTTTCTCACGAAACCATCTGGTGGAGAAACGGAGTTCGTCGGGTTTACTAGTATATTATATATATATATATATATATATATATATACTGATTAATAATTTATATTTTTTACTATAGTATTTTCCTACCTGTTGTTGCGGCGGACTTTGAGCCGCGTGGTGAAATGGAGGCGGAAAGTAAGGCGGTTGAAAATCGCTCTGGGCAAGGGCGGCCTGATGCGCATGCATAGCAGCAGCTGGACCGCCGACTGAACCACCGTGTCCTCCGCCGTGATTGTGGCCACCGGCACGGCCGTTTCCGCCTCCGTTGTTACCGCCACCGTGACCGGCTCCTGTCCCTCCGCCCGGGTTGTGCGTCACGTAGCCTGGCGATCCACCGGTCAGGCCTGGTATCGAGCCGTGCCCGGTTAGCCGTTCCTGGAAGAAATAGAAAAGAAATAAAATTAAGTTAATTTTGAATGAGTTTTATTTAATTTTATTGCATCAGTACCACTACTACTTCTATAAGCTATACAAAATCAACATCCAATAATAGTTGAGTTGAATTAAGAGTAAAACTAGAAACAGATTAGATAGAACACGCGAAGATGAAAAGAAGAATGAAGAAATAAAGGAAGTGAAAATTTAATAGAATTAGAAGTTAGAGAATAAAACAGAATTAGGGAAAGAGAAGAATGAAGAAGTGACTAGGTGTAATACGAGGAAATAGATTAGAACAAATTGAGATAACTAAAAAGAAGAATGAAGAAATAAAGAAGAAGGAGTTGAATAGAATTAGGAGTTAGAAAATTAAAAGATAGAGAAAGAATAAAGAAGTGAAAAGAATTATTGAGGTAACTAAAAGGAAGAATGAAGGAATAAAGGAGAAGGAGTTGAATAGAATTAGAAGTTAGAAAATTGGAAGAGAGAGAAAGATTGAAGAAGTGAAAAGAATTATTGAGGTAACTAAAAGAAAAAATGAAGGAATAAAAAAGAAGGAGTTGAAAAGAATTAGGAGTTAAAAAATAAGAGAGAAAGAAAGAATAAAGAAGTAAAAAGAATTCGGAGTTATTAAGAAAATTGAAGAAATCAGCTGAAAAAACATTTGATAGTATAGAATTTAGATATAATGTGATGTGATATATAATAAAGATGGTATAAGAATGTAAAAGGTGCGAGTATGACTAAAATAATGTTCTAAAAAAATCAGGCATAAAAGAAACAAAGTTATACAAAATAAACAAATACTCAATATCAAAAAATCAAATATGTAACCATTTTTCGCTTATGATGTTGAGATAAAAATCAGGTTTACGCGACGCAGCATGTAATAGCTAGTAGTTATTTTGACGATACCCATCGAATTCTTTATTTTACAAGAAGATACTATTACATTATCTACACTATTATCATAATGCTCGATCGTAAAATTAAAGGAGTGTCATATGTAACTTTTAAACTTCAGTGTTATAAATGTTGACAACGTGTCAAACAAAACGCTTTCGAAATTTTTATCAATGAATAATTAGGAAATGGTTATTGTATTGCTGTGTATCTATGTGTATGTTAAAGTATTGTAGTTTGTGCATAAAATGAGGGAAGATTTGAAGCACGATACTTTGGAAGTTTAGCGAATATCGATTGGAATCATTACCGGAAGCCTCGAAATGCCATTACATATATAGTAGTAAAAGTTAGAGATGTATTCAAAGTGTGAAATAAATCGAGGGGAATAGAATCTTATAATTTGCAAAATTATTTTGAAAATGTGCCAAATTTGAAAATATAAAAAAATAATGATAATAGTAAAATTGTACAAAAACATGTATGTATTTCTTCTTATTTGCATAAGCGTGTACGCGTATTGGATTAGCAAAGACAGGACGAGTCAATTTGTATCGGTTGTTTTTCTTTTGCACAAAATGATTTTATTTTGTCACCAAGAGAGTTGCATTGCGACTACCTGTTCTTGAAGATCAACTTACTCGTTTACATCACACTTGTGTATATAGACATATACAGGTATATATTAGAAAAATCCACCTGACTCGACCAATTAAAGGATGTAAAAAACGATCAAAAGGCCTAAAAAAGACAAAGAATGAAAATCTTAAGTCACCTTTACTCAACATAGTAGAAAAATTTAAAATTGCCTGAATTATTTGCAAAGACCTCGTATCGTGTAACTAGTGGAGTGTATGGCATCGTGCCTTAAGGCAAATTGCTGGAACTTCCAGTACCGTAACGAAATGTTCGAGGAATATTGAATGTTTTCAAATAGATTATTATAAATATTGTAACATTGTCTAATATTTATAAGAATTATATAAACTGAATTGCAAAGTTGAAATTATTTGTTTGAAGTATATTAGAACTTAAGTCAAAATTACAATTAAAATCTGAATATTATATATATAAAAATCTGAAACATTTTTTTTTAAATTTATTTGCTTATTTTGTGTAAGAAATTTCCTTACTTTTGCTGACAAAGGGAGGGGGTAAATAATTGTAATAAATCTGCTTACGTAATACTTGAACGATCCCCTACGTTTGGAGTTCTATTATATAATAAAGAAACACACCATATATTGTTATAATAATCCTACTATTAATTCCTAATTAAAAATCTCGTAAAAGCTCAATAATTCATATTCGTATTCTACAAGAGACACGCGCCTCATACAAAGTCGATCGTCGCCTCGCCCGGAGCGATCTATAACAGAACGCAACAACTCCGGTACAACATCAAAGATCAGTTCCTTTGATAGGGTTAATACTCTTTGCCAGGGGCGTAATCAGGAACGAGAAAGGGCGATCGGGGCCCATCAACAACAGAACACAGCTGACAGATGAGTAACTCTCTACATATCAAACTCAGCATTATAAATGGTAATAAAGTATACTTTTGCAAATTGATAACTAATGATAATTATTATTATTTCAGATTCTGTCTAATGAATATATTAAAAAGAAATAAGTAACATTATTTTTTATTAATATCACAAGTTTTGCAAATGACAAAATCTAACACTCTTCAAGTTGCTAGCGTGTTCGATTCACACGACAGGGATCTTTGCTTTGAATCCTGTCATTGACTTAGAATTTATGAAAAAGAAAAAGTGTAATTAATTTGAAATTAAGTAAAAATTGTAATTGTTAAATAGAAATTGAATAAATATTAAGAAAAATAGGAATTACAGAATTCGAAAAGCTGAATTGTATTAGGAGTAAGAAGAAAAAGTATCAGAATTTGCTGAGATTAAAAAGAAGAATGAAGAAAAAATGGAATAAAGATAGAAGTTGAATAGAATTAGAAATTTGATAGAAAACAGCAAAAATTGAAGAAATTAAAAAGAAGAAGAATATAGAATAGAATATAATATAAAAATTGGTATAGAGTTTAAAAAAAATACTAATCTAAGGTTCTAGATTTAAAACTTAAATATAATTTTATCAGCACCTAAGCTGTAATCACTAAACTGTGATCAGTAGTTGAATGCACATCTCCAAATATACTTATACAGGGTGCCCCGAAATTAACGTCAAGCCGAAAGGGGTAATAATAGTTACATAGATTATTATAGTTAGGTTGACCCTAACAGTCCTGAAAAAATTAGGAACAAAAATATTTGGCATTGTTTGGAAATTATGAGCTTTTAAGTGCAATCTAGAGCTTCGGTGAATTTATGCCCATAATTCGGTTAACGTGGTTAATTTTTAATAATTTAAAGTCAAAATTACTATGGTATATTATTTCAGGCCATGATAAGATTATAACTTTGAAATTATAATTGTGTATTGTTATTTAAATACTATAAGATTTATTCATTATTAAATGAATGTAAGTAAAAGTGGATTCAATACATTGAATTTTTTATTAGATTTTTTTCATGATTTTTTTTTAATTTAGACTGTGCATTTTTTCAATACCTACATATAGTTATAAATTTTTTGATTATCTTTAATATTTATGTCCTTGGACAGTTGTAAATAAAAAGAATAAAAAAATTTTTTTTAATGTTTGTGGATAGTTGTAAATGTTATATAAATACAAAAAAAGACTTGTTTATCGAATTCAATCCAACAAGTTTCAGCATGTGGAAGAATAAATAGGTGTCAACACTGGAATTTCTTGCTGCTAATTTCTTGACAGGTTGTCAATACTTAGCATGTGCTCTCTCGGCCTTAAAAATAACGCAAAAAGCTGCCTGACACGGTTTTAATTGTTCATTGTAGCGAATATTACTGGACATCTTGAATTTCACCTTGCGATAAGTGATATTTTGAATATAAATGCTTTGAATATACACATAAAAATAATGTCAAGCAATTTTCCAAGAAACTTATAAGTACAAATTTTTGCTAATCAACTCAAAAAACTTCTTCCATAATAATGGTTATGTTTTTTTCTAGAGTTTTATTGTTACATACTATTGCATCAATTCTAAGTGTATGCATTTTTTTAATTTTAATTTCACCACTATCCACAAATAATTTTTTTTAAACGAGTTTTTGGTGCGATTTCGATGCATCTGTATATATTAATTATAAATTTACGTAATGTATTTTATAATTTATGCTATTATTAATTACTTCATTAACTTAATCTCAATTATTCATATTATGGATGCGCAAACTGAGAATAAAATTAATATTGAAGTGCTACAAAGAAAAACAAGATTAAAGCCAAATATCAAAGTATCGAAGTAGAAATCAAAATAAAAAATAAATCGATTAATTGATGTTATCTAATTAATTATAATTTAGATTAAAAAGAAACCTGAAAACTGGATAAAGACAAACTATTACTTATTATTAAACTGAATAATTTAAAAGACAAACTATTACTTATTATGTCTTTTTAGGTTTTTATTTTTTTACTCAAAATTTTTCAATAATCTAATTATCAAGTATTTTATCATTTCCTGGTAAATTGCGTCAGTTTTCAATGAAACTTGCCAACACATTTAAGTACATTTTTTTAAAGAAGGGCATCTCAAAATCCACCCATTTAAATATATATATTTATAGTTCAACAAAAAGGGTTAATTCTTCAAAACTTGAGGCAATTGTGTTATAATATTTACTATGATCATAAAAATGTTATTCACGGTTACAATTCCAAAGATTAAATGAACAAACTACATAAAAATTAACCACAATAACTAAAAAATAGTAATGATTTCACCAAAACTCTAGGTTGCCCTTGAAAGCTCATATTTTTTTCAGGACGGTTAAGGTCATCACCTCTTTTGGCTTGACGTTAAATTCTGGGACACCCTGTATACGTATATTTAGAGATATCCATTCAATTATTCATCAAAATTTGAACCATTTTTATTCATACTTCGTACGGTTCGAGACTCAAATTGACTCTTCTTCAGTCAAATGAATAATAAAAAAAATCAACATGAGTAAATAATATGTAAGATTTTTTAAATATGATGATGTAGTGATAAAAGTGAGTGCAAATTATATTGAAAGACAAAAAATTTATTTATATACATCATAGGCTCCTAATGGAACTCTGGTGTATGTGTCTGGAAATAAGTTGGACGCCCATTTTCCCAATTTTTCTAAAACCTATCCAATTATCTACCTTAACCTGACAAAATTATTTATTATCCAGCACCCAATAATATATTTCCAATGCCAGTTTGCTTTCAATGTAGTCAATTCCTACAAAAGTCGATGCGTTTACTTCATCCTGAAGAAACCGCCTTGAAACAAGTTGTGATATATGATATGCAATAACTCTACCGGAGTTCGAATTCTCACAGTGGCAATTAGAAATCGTAATAAATATCTATTTTGTAGTAAAATGTTGGAATCCTGTTACTTTGAGCTCATTAACGTGCAATTAAATGAGACAGATTCACGTAACTTTCAGTTTAGCAGAAGCTGAGATAGGTAAATATTAATTGCTAGTATCAAGGATTTTTGTCATTAATAGAATTCTCTGATTGCAAACCTATATAAACAGAACAAATTTTCATATCAAGCTTAAATTTTGATTAAATCTTAGAATTTGAAAATGTGTCTTCAGGTTAGGTAAGATCTACTTCTGCAGTAGATCTTACTAGTAGTACTAGTCACTTATCAATGAAATTTCTGAAGCAGGCAGTGACAAAATAAAATGAAACGTATTTTGAAGATTGCAGATATCAGAAAATGCATGTTGGATGTTCATATCGCAGGTTTTGTCGCTTGATATCGACTTTGTACGAATGTTGAATACTAATGCCCCTTTGAGTAAAAAGATTAGTTTCAGAGTTTTGTGCAGCAAAATATGAAAGATGTTAGTATGCACTCAAATTATATATAATTTCCCATTAGTATTCAATTAAATTTATGTTTTGTAAGTTGTTTTTATGTGTTTTCGAAAAATAGAACATGGCAGCTTTAAATTGGGGTGATCAACACTCAAATAGGTAAAGATATGAAGAGTTGAAGCTCAATTTCTAAAAATAAAATAAATAATTATATTAACCCAATATTGGTATCAGCACAAAATGTAAGAAAGTTGAGAAAAATTGCCCAGCAGTTTTACAAAATGATTTTTTAGAAGTGCATAAAAAATTTGCACACATTGTTTATTGATTCAATTTTTGTTTGTAACTTTAAATCAGTTGTTTATTTTATGCTTCTCTTTTATTTTTCAAATTTCTAATATTATCTTATAGTTTATAAATAAAGATGATTTGATTTTTGAAAATAAATTTAAAAAAATCGTTTAAATTTGAGTAGTTTTCCAAACAGATTTTTTCAAAACTCTGCAGTCCTATAAGTGGTTGTCTTCATTTTTCTTAACTCTATGGTTTATTTTAGTAAACATTCCAACGTTCGGCATATTTCTATTGGATGCATTCATAATTTAGAATTTTTCTAATGCTGACTATTTTTAATTAGATGTAGTCTGAACTTTAAGTTTTAAACTAACAAATTCTCACATCGGGGTCACAAATCATGACTGTGAGTTTGATCCATATTAATTAGTAAAACAAAATATTTTGGTTGATATCAAAATTAAAGTATCAAAAAGTTAAGTAGCAAAGATAATAAATAGCTGGTTTTGATTACTTCATATGTCTATTTTTGTTTCTAAACAAAACAACATACTATTTCATAGGTCGCTATATAATTTATTAACTTCCTGAAGGAGAAGTTTATGTTTTCATCAAAAAATCCAATTCGCTAATTTTATGTTTTCTCGACGTTTCAAGCCATTCTGAATCGAATAAGACCAAATTTGAAAAAAGTATGTGTGTGTGTGTAACCAGATTTTTTGCAGTAAATTGACGTTTTCTCAAAAACGGCTAGACCGATTTCAAACATTTAAAAGCCATTCTATGTATCTCAATGAGGACTATTGTTTGTCAGTTTTGTGCAACGATCGGCCAAGCCGTTTCTTCATGAATCGCAGAGAAGTGAAAAATTTTTTGTCTACGTTTTAGCCCGCAATTCTGAATCGATTTTGAAAATTCAAAAAACGTTCGAAAGATACTGTTTGGGAATTGTGCTGATTAGTTTTTGGTAAAGATCGGCCAGGCCGTTTTCTTGTAATAACGTATTAAAAAAATTTTTTTCGTCGATTTTTATTATTATTTTTTTGACGGTAGATACCATAGTCTTTTAGATCATACTAAAATATTACGGTTCTACGACAACTCGTTTAACTTTACAAATTCGTCAAAGTTTGCAAAAATTAGCATGTTCCTTTTGGCATTTGTCAAAATTAGAACTTTCATCGACGTTTGTTCAAAAACGCCTGAACCGATTTCAGAAATTTAGAAACTCTCGATGAGGATAGTATAGAAAGCAACCGCTGCTTTCGAGGCAGATTTTTGTATTATTAAAATATCTCAAGTAAATGCCTGTACTAGTTAACAGATTTAGTGGGATATGACAAAATCTCGGCTACAACTCCGGTCGGATTCACTCCAGGTAGTGAGTTACCCGTCTCAACATATTACTACTATTGGCAAAAAGCCCTTTTCTGTCATATACCTACTATGTATATATGTTATTTTAAAAACTTTTCTTCTAATTATGGACTCAATGCTCTGTTTGACCAACATCTAAGCGTAAATGGCGTAAACAATCGTTTTTATTGTAAATATATACATATCAGAGGAACCCGTTATTGGCAATAAAACAACAAAATATTCTAAAGACGAACAATGTCGCATAGAAACGTACTGGTAACAAAGCACCACATTGTGGTTCCTGACTAACAAATGTAAATATTATCAATCAAAGCCGTCCAAGTAGCCTTCTCCTTCTCGGCGATGCGTCAACCTCTAAGACCGTTACATTAGATGGTCCCAAGTGTGGATTTTATAACTTTTCAATTTGTAACGGTGCAACTTTGGAACAACATGTGTTTGATAAAAATCAGGTCGTTAATAAACAATCCGATTCGTTATGGGTACACATCGATACATCAAAACATACTATACGATAATATGTACTCTATCTACATATACATTTGTATTTCCTTATTCATAGTTTTGTTGTTTGGCCACACGCATTTTGATGCTTATTCTATACATCTTGATATACTATACTGGATTGTTCATGATGTCATTTTGACGGTTTTAAGGTAAATTATTTGAAAAATATTTAAATTGGAATGTATGAACTAGAAATTTGTTGGTGAAGTGTAGTATTTCGGAATGGTCTTTGGAATGTATTGCGAAAGGGCTGGTTTGGAAAGCATAAAATTATTTACTTTATAACAATAATAATCATAAATTAAAACTATGAATATATTCACCAGTGAAACGTCCAACAAATACATACAAAATTTCTCTTAAATGGGGTTCTCATAAAAAATAAAGATGTTTTATATAAGAAATGATAAAACTTCGGGGGCGTCCATTAATCAGGTGAGGTTTTTAGGGGGAGGGAGGGGTTTGACAAAAAATTAAAAAAATTAAAATTACGAAAAATTACGAATTACGTGAAGAGAGAGGGATATAGTAAGATATCACGTGTATTTATTTATCTGGATTTTTTTTTGAAAATCCAAGCAATTAAAAAAAAAACGAAAAATTTTACTATTTTTCTATTAACTAAAAATACATGTAAGGTTTGGTGGGGAAGGGAAGATCCAAATATCCTTAAAAAGTCGATCATGTGATTAATTAATAAATTTTTTGAATGTAGGATTTTATTAGCCACATTTTTTTATAACTCATCATACTGACTAATATCATATTGTCAATATAAATTTAATACCAGATATTTTTTTGTTATATTTATTATTACTTTATATTTATTATTATTTATTGTTTTTATTGTACTTCATTGTTTTTCTAATATTCTTTCTATTGTTGACAAATTTTACTTATTGATTTCATTATTTGCTTTTTATTTTTTATTAAATTATCATCATACGGATATCATTTCAATGGAAGTACTGTCCTTTATTTTCTATTATATTTTATTTATATATCTAATGTCAATAGATGTTATTAAGCAGTTGTATCAGATATTGAAATAAAAAAGACTTCTTAACATGTTATATTTATTTTTAAAAAATAAATTTTTATTAATTATAAAAAAACCTAATACTGACTTAAGTGAGGAAGTAATAAATTACATGTCTTTAATTTGAGAATAATTTTCTGAATCGTGATTATATACCTAGTTTAGTTTCAAAATTAAATTATTGATTGATTTATTAAGTAATTCATTCATGTATTAATTTATATGTTGATTTATCCATTTACATATTTATTTCTTCATTGAGTGATTGATTTATATATTAATTCCATGAAGTATTCATTGATTTCTAATCACTATTAAGTATTTAAATTTTGCGTTTTCTACTACACATTGGAAGAAATATAATTCCAACCAAAGTACAATTTTGGCATATATATTAAACGTCTTAACAGGTATTTATTTATTGAAATATTTTAGAAACATAGAATTCCCTCATCAAATATTTAACTGGCCAATAAAAATAAGTACAAATAACAGTTTCTTGTAAGTGCATACAATATCCTTTCCAAGTACATTATAAAATTAACATAAAACCGTTGCAATGTTGTTTATAGTTGAAAATATTAATTTAAGTACATTATTTTAAGCCGTTGACGCTATTTACGGGATCATTCATCTTATTTTACTTAACCAGTTATTGGACATTATCTATGTTTATAGATAACTATTATGTGTCGTATAGTTAAAAATGATTGTAGTTTATCAATGAACCTATGAAAATAATAATAATGATAATAGCTGCATAAATTACTCGTTAAAATGTAAAAATTTGTTGAATTTTCTAAATTTCCTAACCATGATCTAAGCGTGATGCTTTAACCCGGGCTCCTTAAAGCTCCTTAAAATTATTTCAACAGTGTCAGTAATTACGTTACGTAGTTATAGAATTTATTAAAAATTTAACCCTTGTAGCTGTGGACTGTATTAAACACTGATTTGATTGTATACTATGTATTTGTTGCAGTTCTAATTACATTCACTGATTTGTTATTAACTTATATAATGAAAGAAGATATATTTATCTATTATTTACTATACATGTTGTTTTGCGGAATTTACTTTTAGAAGTGAACAATTAGTTCAATTAAAACACTCCGTTGCTACTAGGGGTAGCAACCATTCCGTGTAAAGCTTAATGCCCTGAAGTTTGTCACCTTCATGGCCAATATAATAAAACAAAAAAACGTCCGAACAGTGTCTATGCTAAAATATATTAAATTTAAATACAATCCAAACTTTAATTACCTGAACTTCTATTATGCTCGACATATCTATGTAGGACAACGCCATTCCGACAACAATCGCCTTAATGATTAATCCACAGGGAGCCAACTATGCGTTACTCCGACAAATAAAAAGAATCAAATAATTTTTTTATCGAAGATTTGAATCCAATCGCCCACACTTACGGATACAACACTTCAAATACATTCGGCACAATAATAAATAATGTACAAAACTCATTGAAAATATCGTTAATTATCACATTGTGTACTGACCGTCGAAACATGATCGCTAAAATATCAAAAGCGGTTGGAAAAAAATTACAAACGTGGACATGATTAATTTGAAAGAGTTATTGTCTTACACATCACTTCTTCAGGCTATTTATCAAGGTTTGGGTTCCGTTATAATGTGAAGTACACGTGGATATAAATAAAACATACTTTATTTTTGACTACTTGATAAAATATCATTTGGATCTGAGGTCACAAACACTACTTTTAGAGTAATTTTTTTAATGGGAACACTTTATTTATAAATGATTCAAAAATCATATTCAAATCTTAATTTTTAATAAAAATTATATCCTCATTTTATTATAGCATAGTCAAAATTTGTTATACTGCAATACTTAATTTAGGAATTAAATTTAATTTCTATTGAAACAAATTATTTTTAGTTAGATCTATTACTTTAGTTAAGTTTCTATCTATTTAGTGTACTATATAAAATAAATAATTATTGTTTATTAAATAAACATTTTTTGCACTACTCACAGTAGTATTCATACCTATTCATTGTACATATAGCCTGAATAAATTAAATTTAAATTTATAATGAATGTATAATATTTTGAACATTTATCGCAATGAGGGCAGTGGTTTTTACCTTTCCCGCCAATTTATAAAAATATTTTGTTCTTATTAAAGTTTTCAGTATAAGTAATATTTTAATAATTGAAAAACAACTCTGTTTAATACACATTGTTAAAAAAACGAATATTTTCTATAGAGTATTTGAGGTTTCTCCAGAAAAACCTTGTTAGAATAAAATTATCAATAAAAAACATCTGCATATCGCACAAAATATTTTAAATATTTACACAATTCTAGCAATAGTATTTTAAAACGCACAAAATATTTTAAAAGTTTACATACTTCTAGCAATAGTCTTTATTCAGCTACTTTTTTCTTCTAATTTATAAAATAGTGTTATTTATTTATTTCAAGTGTAAATAATTTGATTTATTTTAAGTGTTCAGTTGAAGAAATTTAAAACTACTCTTAACTCACTTGTAAAAATTCACGGATATAATAATTATACAGTTCATGTGCGTAATTTACAAATTAACGATTTTTTTTAGAAAATAGTTAAAAGTTTCAAATTAATTATAGAAGTCTTCTTTATTATTATATCAATTATTTAATCAAAATGTTATGTTTAATGTTTAACGTGCAGATAGACTTTTTGTCATTGATTTATATTAGATATGTCACATAAGCTATATAAAATAAATGCTAACTGTGCTACATATAGTACTTTGACACACAGAAAGCTTACAAAAACCACAAAAGCTTTTAAAAATGCTGTATATATGAAAGTTAATGCAATTTTTAAAATAATAGAATTTATTTTTAACGCAATTATTACACTCTCGGGGTAATCGTTTTTACGTTTTTAATTTCACACATATAAAAAATTAGTAAATCACCCACTTCACAACACCATAGACGTTGAACTTCACAAATTTTCTGTGATTTTCTTCTACTTTTTCTTCCAATATAAATAATATTCATTCACAAAAAAAAAACCCGTTCCAAAAGTTCTAATTTCTTACCACTAAGTATATTACACATTTTTAAAAAAATCAAAACAGTCCTTATATTAATTTTTAAACTTTTCATATGTATCAAAAAAGCTCCCGGTGTAGAGAGCTAAAGCGCCCGCGACATAACCGCCGAATCCCAACTGATTTGAGTTTGACGGTCGATGAGATTGGTACTCGCGTTGACAGTAGGACGCCGACGCCGGCAAACTATTCTGAATGAATGGGGATATCCAGTCAGAACTTTTTTTTCCTTTTCCCTCGGGTTATAAACCGAAGAAAGTACAGTCAAGTGGTAAATATAGTAATACTAATTTTGATATAATAGTTGGTAGAATTTGTTGTTATTGGGATGAAAATATACTGACATTTAAAAATATTGTTTGTATTAGATATTTTTATTTATTTATTTATTTATTTATTTTCATAAGCAGCCGTAATCAATATATTAGATTTTATATCAGGCTCTTGTCAAGCTTATTTATAATTAATATTAAAAGGATAGTAATTTTGTAATAATCATAGTAGCTGCACGAATTTCGCTCCTGAAATAAAGAGCTGAAAACAGCATTCGAACATTAAATACAATGTTCCATCATAATAAGTCTATTAGACCACTAGTCAAGCTCAAATTCTTGCACAAGGTTTGAAATTTATACTCATTTAAAACCGTAAAAATTTAAATTAATAAAATATCAATGAAAAAACATGATTGTAAAGGCTGTAAATTGAATGGCAATCAATCCGAAACAATCAGAATAGTTATATTCTATAAGCCATTGCGCTATAATTTTGATTCCTAATTTAGGAGGATCAAATATGACATGGTAGAAGAACTCCAGTGAGATATTACTACATAAATAAGATCTCTAGGTTGCTATAAAAATACGCCCAATTTTTGAAAAGACCTTATTAGAACAGTTATATTCTATAAGCCATTGCGCAAATAATTTTGATACTAATTTTGGAGGATCAAATATGGCGTGGTAGAATTTTTTCAGTGAGATACTTCTACTTTTTTTTAAATGAGATCTCTAGGTTGCTATACAAATATTTACGCCAATTTTTGAAAATCCATGAGAACAGTTACATTCTATAAGCTATGGGGCTATAACATTTTGATACCAATTTAAGAGAGTGAATATGGCATGGTAGAATTTCTCCAGTGAGATACTTCTACTTTCTCAATGTCTAGGTTGCTATAAAAAATTACAAAATCTCTAGGTTGCTATAAAAATTACGCCAATTTTTGAAAAAAAAACTATCTAGCATAACATAATCTTACTAAAAATTAAG
>NW_020539724.1:11994353-12013342 GCF_003426905.1 Ctenocephalides felis | reverse complement strand
TTGTTGTGATTAAAATTGTTAGCAAATAACCAATCTCAGACTCTACAATCAAAAATAAATTTTTATCAGCAAGTAAGCTCTAATCACTTAGTTATAATAATTGATAATAAACGTAAATATTTTAAAAGAAATTGTGTTTTATTGTTGATCATTGCTTTCACATTATTATTTCTATTACAATTTAAAAAAATAACAAATCTAAGGTTCTATTTTTAAAACTTTAATAAAATTTCATCAGCTGTAATATAAAATTTCATTACCTAAGCTGTAATCACTAAACTGTGATCAGTAGTTGAATGCACATCTCCAAATATAACATACAGGGTGCCCCGAAATTAACGTCAAGCCAAAAGGGGTAATAATAGTTACATAGATTATTATAGTTAGGTTGACCTGTCCTGAAAAATATCTCACATTGTTTGGAAATTATGAGCTTTTAAGTGCAATCTAGAGCTTTGGTGAATTTGTGCCATTATTCGGTTAACATGGTTAATTTTTAATAATTCAAAGTAAAAATTACTACGGGTATTATTTCAAACTATGATAAAATTATAACTTGTGCATTGTTATTTAAATATTATAAGATTTATTCATTATTAAATGAATGTAAGTAGAATAGTTGATTCAATATATTGAATTTGTTATTAGATTTTTTTCATGATTTTTTTAAATTTAGACTGTGCATTTTTTCAATACCTACATATAGTTATAATGTCAAAATGTATATCTTAAACTAATAAAATTTTTTGATTATCTTAATATTTATGTCCTTAACTGGACAGTTGTAAATAAAAGAGAGAATAAAAAAAATAAACAAATCTTTAATATTTGTGGATAGTTGTAAATGTAATATAAATATAAAAAAGACTTGTTTATCGAATTCAATCCAACAAGTTTCAGCATGTAGAAGAATAAATAGGTGTCAACATTGGAATTTCTTGCTGCTAATTTCTTGACAGGTTGTCAATACCTAGCATGTGCTCTCTCGGCCTTAAAAATAACGCAAAAAGCTGCCTGACATCGTTTTAATTGTTCATTGTAGCGAATATTACTGGACATCTTGAATTTCACCTTGCGATAAGTGATATTTTAAATATAAATGCTTTGAATATACACATAAAAATATTGCCAAGCAATTTCCCAAGTACAAATTTTTGCTGGTCAATTCAAAAAACTACTATAATTGCACCACTGTCCACAAATAATTTTTTTAAAACGAGTTTTTGGTGCGATTTCAATGTATCTGTATATATTAATTATGATTTTACGTAATGTATTTTATAATTTATGCTTTTATTAATTACTTTATTAACTTAAGCTCAATTATACATGATATAAATGCGCAAACTGAGAATAAAATTAATATTGAAGAGCTAGAAAGAAAAACAAGATTAAACTCAAGTATTACAAGTAGAAATCAAAATAAAATTTAAATCGTTTTTTTATGCAATCTAATTAATTGATTATCAATTAGTTTAGGAAGGAACCTGAAAACTGGATTAACACAATTATTTAAAAGAAACTATTACTTACGTCATTTAGGATTTTTTTACTCCAAATTTTTCAATATTAAAATTATCAAGTATTTTATCATTTCCTGGTAAATTGCGTCACTTTTGATGAAACTTGCAGACACATTTAAGTACATTTTTTTTAAGAAGAGGATCTCATCCTCCATTTAAAAAAAATTATAATTATAGTTCAAGAAAAAAAATTAATTCTTGAAAACTTGAGGCAATTGTTTTATAATTTTTACTATGGTCCTAGATATATTATTCACGGTAGCAAATTACAAATTTTGAATTAACAAAATTAATGAAATTTAACCACAATAACTGAAAATTGGTCATAACCTAACCAAAGCTCCTGATTGCACTTAAAAGCTCATAATTTTCAAAGAGCATGAGATAATTTGTTTTTCTAAAATTTTCTGGAATGCTAAGGTCAATACTATCAACCTTTTTAACTTGACGTAAAGTTCTGGGATACCCTGAAAAATTATCAAAAAATTATAGTCAAAAAAATTCAAATTACTTTTCGAGCTAGTACTTCGTACGGTTCAAGGCTTGATTTGACTCTACTTCAGTAAAAATTTTTTAAATCACTAACAATAAGTGAAGAATTTATAAAATATGATTTTTCAAATATGATTATGTTGTGATAAAATATAGTATAAATTATATATAAAAACTAATCTGATTACACCATAGGCTCCTGATGGAACTCTGGTGTACGTGCTTGGAAATGATATAAACTCCCATTTTCCCAATTTTTCCTACCACCTATCCAATTATCTACCTTAACCTGACAAAATTATTTATTATCCCGCATCCAATAATATATTTCTAATGCCAGTTTGCTTTCAATGTAGTCAATTCCTACAAATATCGATGCGTTTACTTCATCCTGAAGAAACCGCCTTGAAACAAGTTGTGATATATGATATGCAATAACTCTACCGGAGTTCGAATTCTCACAGTGGCAATTAGAAATCGTAATAAATATCTATTTTGTAGTAAAATGTTGGAATCCTGTTACTTTAGCTCATTAACGTGCAATTAAATGAGACAAAATTTACGTAACTTTCAGTTTAGCAGAAGCTGAGATAGGTAAATATTAATTGCTAGTATCAAGGATTTTTGTCATTAATAGAATTCTCTGATTGCAAACCTATATAAACAGAACAAATTTCATATCAAGCTTAAATTTTGATTAAATCTTAGCATTTGAAAATGTGTCTTCAGGTTAGGTAAGATCTACTTCTGCAGTAGATCTTACTAGTAGTACCAGTCACTTATCAATGAAATTTCTGAAGCAGGCAGTGACAAAATAAAACGAAACGTATTTTGCAGATTGCAGATATCAGAAAATGCATGTTGGATGTTCATATCGCAAGTTTAGTCGCTTGATATCGACTTTGTACGAATGTTGAATACTAATGCCCCTTTGAGTAGAAAGATTAGTTTCAGAGTTTTGTGCAGCAAAATATGAAAGATGCACCGAAATTATATATAATTTACCTTTAGTATACGATTAAATTTATGTTTTTCGAGTTGTTTTTACGTGTGTTTGAAAATTAGAACATGGCAGCTTTAAATTGGGGTGATCAACACTCAAATAGGTAAAGATATCAAGAGATAATCATACTACTCCAATATTGATATTAGCATAAAATTAGATAATTAAATAAAAAATGCTTAGAAATTTTCCAAAATGATTTTTTAGTATTGCATTAAGTTCATTGCGTTAAGTTTAGTTCGTAACTTACAACCCGTTATTTACTTATTTATGCTTCTCTTTAATTTTTCAAATTTCTAATATTATCTTGTAGATTATAAATAAAGATGATTTAATTATTGAAAATAAATAGAAAAAATTGTTTAAATTTTAACTAAAAAATGCTGTGAGCACCGGGGTCACCAATTATAAACTTTGTCTTTGGTCCATATAAAATAAAATACTAATATAAAAATAAAATAAAAACATAATATAAAAATAAAATACTTTTGTTGATATCAAAATTAATATATCAAAGACTTAAGTAGCAAAGATAGTATATAGCTCATTTTGGCTACTTCACATTTGAATTTTTGTTTTCTTTAAAAAACATACTATTTTATGGATCGCTACAAAATTTATTTTGTAAAAGGCCTTCAGCAGCAGTAATGACGAGTTAATAAATCTAAGGATTTATTGAACATTTTTCTGCTGGTTGTATTCCATTGAAAGAGGTCATTTATGGACAAGGATTGTGCAGAGTATTGAATACAAATTGTATTATTTTGGGACATTTTATACCTTGAAAGTGATAAAATTGCCTGTGAGTCGAGAAAGCAACCGTTGCTTTCCAGGCAAATTTTTGTATTAGTAAAAAATCTTAAGCAAATACCTGTACTAGTTAACAGATTTAGTGGGATATGACAAAATCTCCGTTGCAACTCCGGTTGTATTCAATCCGGGGGAGGAGTTGTATCGGAGTGATAACTCCGGAGTGAGTTACCTATCTCTACATACTAGAAATGGGTAACTCACTCCGAACTTATTACTCCGATACAACTCCTCCCTCGGAGTGAATCTGAATGGAGTTGTCTCACAGGATTTGTCATATCCGACTTCTCTAAACTGATACTAAATCTGTTAACATGTGCAGATATTTGCTTGAGATTGTTTACTAATACAAAGATTTGGGTCGAAAGAAGTGTTTTTTTTCTCGTCTCACAGCCAGTTTTAGGACTTTCCAGGTATAAAATGTCTCAAAATAATGCTATTTTTTGTATTCTATATTCGGTATACAAAAATGTTTGTCCGTAAATGAGCTCTTTCAATAGTGTACTACCAGCTAAAAATATTTAGTATTATAATTTTAACACAATTATGATTTTATAATTGTGTAAAAGCAATAGTATGCTAATCAAACTACCTGATGTATAATTAATTCTCGAAAAGGAAATAATAAAAGAATGTGAGGTATTATTATTTTGTGAAAAATATTATACACAAAGATTAGTTCTTATTTCATTATAAGGTTCCAAATAAACATATTTAAAAAATTCAATATTTTCTCTTACAAAATTGATTTTGATTCCCAAGTTTTTTGTCAATTTGTGATTTGTATGCATTAAAATGCATAAAATAATAATTATTATAATAAAATGAACAAAAATGTTTGAACTATTTGTAAACTATTTCCAAAGTCTTAATAAATCCTTAGATATGTTAACAACACACTAGAGAACACATTTGTGTCAAGTATTATGTTTCAAAGTTGTCGGAGTTGTGAAGTTGTTAAGTGGATATAACTCCTGTCTGAAGCGGAATCAAAATCCTAACCCATCCGGCTTCGGATATGATAAGCCCATCTCTACTACATAGTAATACTATTGGCAAGAAGCTCTTTTTCATCATATACAAACTATGTATATATATGTTATTTTAAAAACATTTTTCTTCTAATTATGGACTCAACGCCCTGTTTGACCAACATCTAAGCGTAAATGGCGTAAACAATCGTTTTTATTGTAAATATATACATATCAGAGGAACCCGTTATTGGCAATAAAACAACAAAATATTCTAAAGACGAACAATGTCGCATAGAAACGTACTGGTAACAAAGCACCACATTGTGGTTCCTGACTAACAAATGTAAATATTATCAATCAAAGCCGTCCAAGTAGCCTTCTCCTTCTCGGCGATGCGTCAACCTCTAAGACCGTTACATTAGATGGTCCCAAGTGTGGATTTTGTAACTTTTCAATTTGTAACGGTGCAACTTTGGAACAACATGTGTTTGATAAAAATCAGGTCGTTAATAAACAATCCGATTCGTTATGGGTACACATCGATACATCAAAACATACTATATGATAATATGTACTCTATCTACATATACATTTGAATTTCCTTATTCATAGTTTTGTTGTTTGGCCACACGCATTTTGATGCTAATTCTATACATCTTGATATACTATACTGGATTGTTCATGATGTCATTTTGACGGTTTTAAGGTGAATTATTTGAAAAATATTTAAATCGGAATGTATGAACTAGAAATTTTGTTGGTGAAGTGTAGAATTTCGGAATGGTCTTTAGAATGTATTGCGAAAGGGCTGGTTTCGAAAGAAAATATTTTTTTTTACTTTATAACAATAATTTTTTTCATTATCTCTTATTTACAACTGTCCAGTAAAGGACATTCAATAAATTTGATGAATTTACAATAGTCGGCCAAAAAGGGACATTGTATACTACAAGGTTATGTTGGAAAAAACAACTCAACTGTTGTTTTTCCATTCGATATAAAATTCACAATATTTTATTGATAATTATATAAATTTAACTATTTACTCATTAAATAATTTCTTATAAGTAATGATTAAGTTATTTCCATTTTTTATCAGAAGAGTTGATGGTTTAAATCCAGTGGCGCTTTTCTTTTCAATCTTCTTGGATAGTTCTCTGTTATCAATGATATTATATATTATAACAATATATAATCATAAATTAAAACAATGAATATATTCACCAGTAAAAGAATGAAACGGCCAACAAATATATACAAAATTTCTCTTATGCTAAGCGAAAGGTGAATGGGGTTCTCATAAAAAATAAAGATGTTTTATATAAGATATGATAAAACTTAGGGGGCGTCCATTAATCTGGTGAGGTTTTTAGGAGGGGGGGGGGTTTGACAAAAAATCACGAAATATCACTTGGGGAGGGAGGGGTATTGTAAGATATTACGTGTATGTATTTATCTGGATTTTTAAAAAAACCCAAACAATTTAAAAAAAAAATCAAAAATTTTACCATTTTTCTATTAACTAAAAATACACGTGAGGTTTGGTGAGTGCGAAGGGGGGGGGGGTAATTCTGAATATCTCCACGTATCACCAAGGGGAAGGGGGTATCCAAATATCCTTAAAAAGTCGATCAAGTGATTAATGCACGCCCTCATATGAGACTTTTGGATTTTCTGAAATATCCTGACTCTAAAATTTAGAGATTCTATTACTTGCTCATTCTAGCCAATTCAACATAATTTAGCTTTTACTACGATATTCTAGCCTTTCAAAGTAAATTTTAGTGAGTACAAGAAAGCCTTATACTGATTTCTATTGTCTTATTAGTATGAATTGATAATCATTTACATTTTATTATACTAATTTTATTTTTTTAATATAAACTTTATTAGTTACAATTTTTTTTTATAATTTATCATACTGACTAATATCATCTTGCCAATATAAATTGAATACCAGAAACTTATTTTTGTTATATTTATTATTACTTGTCATTTATTGTTTTTATTGTACTTTTTTGTTTTTCTAATATTATTTCTATTATTCAAAAATTTTATTTATTGATTTTATTATTAGCATTATTTTTATTTTTATTAAATTATCATCATATGGATATTATTTCAATGGAAACACTGTCCTTTATTTTATTTATTTATTTATATTTTTATTTTTTATTATATTTTATTTATCTATCTAATGTTGATAGATGTTATTAAGCAATTGTATCAGATATTAAAAAATAAAAAAAAAACATTTTTTTGTGTTATTTTTATTTTTTAAAGTAAATTTTATTAGTTATGAAAAAACCTAGTACTGACTTCCTAACTTAAGTGTAATATAATATAATAATAATTTCTGGCTTAAGTGAGGAAGTAATAAATTACATGTCTTTAATTTGAGAATTATTTTCTGAATTGTGATTATATAGCTAGTTTAGTTTCAAAATTAAGTTGTTGATTGATTTATTAAATAATTCATTCATGTATTAATCTATATGTTGATTTATCCATTTACATATTTATTTCTTCATTGAGTGATTGATTTATATAGTAATTCCATGAAGTTTTCATTGATTTCTAATCACTATAAAATATTTGAATTTCTAGTACACATTTGAGCAAACTAACTAATAAATAATCAATGTATTTACATACTAAAATATTTTAGAAACATAGTGTTTTATCATCAAATATTTAACTGACCGATAAAAATAAGTACAAACAACAGTTTCTTGTAAGTGCATACAATATCCTTTCCAAGCACATTATAAAATTAACATAAAACCGTTGCAATGTTGTTTATAGTTGAAAATATTAATTTAAGTACATTCATCTTATTTTGCTTAACCAGTTATTGGACATTATCTAAGTTTATAGATAACTATTATGTGTCGTATAGTTAAAAATGATTGTAGTTTATCAATGAGACTATGAAAATAATAATAATAATAGCTGCATAAATTACTCGTTAAAATGTAAAAATTTGTTGAATTTTATAAATTGCATAACTTGGCGTCTTCCAGTAAATTTCCTAACCATGATTTAAGAGTGCTTTAACCCGGACGCTTTAAAGCTCCTTAAAATTATTTAACAGTCTCGGTAATTATGTTACGTAGTTATAGAATTTATTAAAACTCTCCTTTGATAATTCAGGTTGTGGGCTTATAATTTAACCCTTGTAGCTGTGGACTGTATCAAACTGATTTGTTTAAATATTATATATTTGTTGTAGTTCTAATTACACTGATTTGTTACTAAGTTATAATGAAAGAAGATATATTTATTGGTTATTTATTAGACATATTGTTTCGCGGAGTTTACTTTTAGAAGTGAACTACTAGTTCAATTAAAACACTCTGCTACTCCCTCTACCAGGAGTAGCAACCATTCCGTGTAAAACTCAATGTCCTGCAGGTTGTCACCTTCATGGCCAATATAATAAAGCAAAAATACGTCCGAACAATGCCTATGCTAAAATATATTAAATTTAAATACAATCCAAACTTTAATTACCTGAACTTCTATTATGCTCGACATATCTATGTAGGACAACGCCATTCCGACAACAATCGCCTTAATGATTAATCCACAGGGAGCCAACTATGCGTTACTCCGACAAATAAAAAGAATCAAATAATTTTTTTATCGAAGATTTGAATCCAATCGCCCACACTTACGGATACAACACTTCAAATACATTCGGCACAATAATAAATAATGTACAAAACTCATTGAAAATATCGTTAATTATCACATTGTGTACTGACCGTCGGAACATGATCGCTAAAATATCAAAAGCGGTTGGAAAAAAATCACAAACGTGGACATGATTAATTTGAAAGAGTTATTGTCTTACACATCACTTCTTCAGGCTATTTATCAAGGTTTGGGTTCCGTTATAATGCGAAGTACACGTGGATGTAAATAAAACATACTTTATTTTTGACTACTTGGATTTTATCATTTGTGTCCATTTAGGATCTGAAGTCACAAACACTACTTTCAGAGATAAATCTTTCATTGTGAACACTTTGTTTATGAATGATTCAAAAAATCATATTCAAATCTCAATCGTTCAATAAAATTTATATTCACATTTTTGTTAATAGTCATAGTCATAATCATAAAATTTGTTATATTGCAATACTTAATTTAGAAATTAAATTTAATTTTTAGTTAGATCTATTACTTTAGTTAAGTTTCTATCTATTATGGTACTATATAAAATAAATTAATTATTATTATTATATTAAACATTTTTGCACTACTCACAGTAGTATTCATCTATTCATTATTACATATAGCCTGAATAAATTAAATTTAAATTTTATAATGAATGTATAATATTTTGAACATTTATCGCAATGGGCAGTGGTTTTACCTTTCCCGCCAATTTATAAATTATTTTTTTTTCTATTATTATTATTTTCATTTAAGTATATATTATAATATTTTAATTGAAACAACTCTGTTTAATACACATTGTTAAAAAACGAATATTTTCTATAGATTATTTATTTTTGGTTTTCCAGAAAAACCTTGTTAGAATAAAATTATCAATAAAAAACATCTGCATATCGCACAAAATATTTTAAATATTTACACAATTCTAGCAATAGTATTTTAAAACGCACAAAATATTTTAAAAATTTACATACTTCTAGCAATAGTCTTTATTCAGCTAACTTTTCTTCCAATTTATAAAATTTTCTATGTATTTATTGTAAGTGTAAATAATTTGATTTATTTTAAGTGTTTAGTTTAAGAAATTTAAAACTACTCTGAACTCACATTGTAAAAATTCACAGGCATAATTATACAGTTCATGAGCTTTATTTGCAAGTTAAGTATTTTTTTAGAAAAATAGTTAAAAGTTTCAAATTATTATAGAAGTCCTCTCTATTATTATATCAATTATTCAATCAAAATGTTATGTTTAATGTTTAACGTGCAGATATACTTTTTGTCATTGATTTATATTAGATATGTCACATTAAGCTATTATAAATAAATGCTAACTGTGCTACATATAGTACTTTGACACACAGAAAGCTTACAAAAACCACAAAAGCTAAAAATGCTGTTTATATGAAGTTAATGCAATTTTAAAATAATAGAATTTATTTTTAACGCAATTTACTACACTCTCAGGGTAATCGTTTTTATGTTTTTAATTTCACACACATAAAAATTAGTAAATTAACCACTTCACAACACTATAGACGTATTGTTGAACTTCACAAATTTTCTGTGAGTTTTTAAATTTTTCTTCCAAAGATTAAATAATATGATATACACTCAGTTCATCCGTTAAAGCATCTCCTAATTTCTTTCTACTGTGTATATTACAATTTTCAAAAAATCAAAACAGTCCTTTATATTAATTTTTAAATTTTTGATATAAATGAAAAAAGCTCCCGGTGTAGAGAGCTTAAAGCGCCCGCGACAACCGCCGAATCCCAACTGATTTGAGTTTGACGGTCGATGAGATTCGTACTCGCGTTGACAGTAGGACGCCGAGGCAAACTATTCTGAATGAATGGGGATATCCAGTCAGAACTTTTTTTTTCTTTGCCCTCGGGTTATAAACCGAAGAAAGTACAGTCAAGTGGTAATATAATAATACTAATTTTGATGTGATAGTTGGTAAATTTGTTGTTATTGGATGAAAATATACTGACATTTAAAAATATTTTTTGTATTAGATATTTTATTTATTTATTTATTTATTTATTTATTCATAAGCAAGCCGTAATCAATAATATTAGATTTTATATCAGGCTCTTGTCAAGCTTATTTATAATTAATATTAAAAGGATAGTAATTTTGTAATAATCATAGTAGCTGCACGAATTTCGCTTCTGAAATAAAGAGCTGAAAACAGCATTCGAACATTAAATACAATGTTCATCATAATAAGTCTATTAGACCACTAGTCAAGCTCAAAATTCTTGCACAAGGTTGAAATTTATACTCATTTAAAACCGTAAAAATTTAAATTAATTAATAAAAATATCAATGAAAAAACATGATTGTACAGGCTGTAAATTGAATGGCAATCAATCCGAAACAATCAGAATAGTTATATTCTATAAGCCATTGCGCTATAATTTTGATCCTAATTTAGGAGGATCAAATATGACATGGTAGAAGAACTCCAGTGAGATATTACTACATAAATAAGATCTCTAGGTTGCTATAAAAATACGCCAATTTTTGAAAAGACCTTTATTAGAACAGTTATATTCTATAAGCCATTGCGCAATAATTTTGATACTAATTTTGGAGGATCAAATATGGCGTTGTAGAATTTTTTCAGTGAGATACTTCTACTTTTTTAAATGAGATCTCTAGGTTGCTATACAAATATTTACGCCAATTTTTGAAAAGTCCATGAGAACAGTTACATTCTATAAGCTATGGGGCTATAATTTTGATACCAATTTAAGAAGATTGAATATGGCATGGTAGAATTTCTCCAGTGAGATACTTCTACTTTCTCAAATGTCTAGGTTGCTATAAAAAATTACAAAATCTCTAGGTTGCTATAAAAAATTACGCCAATTTTTGAAAAAAAAACTATCTAGCAATAACATAATCTTACTAAAAATTAAGTTCTTATGATTACATCTTCAGTTAGTCTATGGATCGCACACATTTCTCTTGTAATAAATAATTATTTTAAAAAAAGCAAATGTCTGATTAAAGTTTTTTTCTTAGATTTTAAAATTGTTAACGCTTTTAGTTTCCTTTGTCTTTAAAATCCAAAATTTCTACTGATTAGAATTACCGACTCAGCTTATGAATTAAATGTTCAATATATTAGTAAAAAATGAATTAATATCTTTTTAGGTAAAAAATCGTAATATATATATATATATATATATATATATATATATATAAATTTTAGTCCACTAAAAATCGTTGTTAGTGAAATGAAGTGTTGTTTCTAAAACAAATCATATATTTGTCAAATAGTTTTTGAAATAAAATCAGCTTAGTTATATATGAATAGCCTAAAATAGCCAAATAATATTTATTATTATTAATTACGTCTTACTTATGATTAAATGAATAAATAAATTTGTGGAGTTGTATCGATAGTTATCATATTACTAAAAATGATTATTATAAGCATGATTTTTTGTTTAAGTGCATGACAAAATATTCAAGGATAAAAAATCTTTATCACGTTGTGTCAAACGCCATTTAATATAATAAATCATTCCAAGAATTTTGAACAAAAGTATTTAACAACACACTAGATTTTTCTCAGAAAATATAAAGCAAAAACTATTTTCACAATCGACATTTGTTCATCAAAGCCCAAAGAAACAGAAAATAACTATAAACGTAATATATATGGCGTGTTTGTTGTCTTCGTGCGTTTTGTAAAGTTCAAATCTTGAAAATTACTTTAATTAGAAATACGAGTAATATTGAAAGGAACGATTTTCTTAGAACGCAAGGGACAGGTGATTCGACAATAATCAAATGTATAATTAGAGATAAACGAAATATTAATTAATAAATAATAATAATATATATTAATACATCATTTTAAATCTCACGAGATTACTTCGAATCTTACTTTACTGATCAAGATGTTTTGAAATCATCTCCTGTAACGTAAAAAATTAAATTTGATAGAAACAAAATTAAATATATATATAATTTTTTATATCTTCTTATATAACAGAATCACTTACACCCAATTATTTTTGTATTTCTTGTTTTAGTTTTACGACACATCGTTAAAATTCGCACGTTTTTTGTCCACCAATTAGTGGAAGTTAGAAACGTTCTAATAATCAATATAAATTTAACATTTAATGTAAATTTAAATAGATTCATAAACGTAACCAAAGAAATGATTTACGATTGTGTATGCAGATGTAAATTTAATAGGTGCTCTTGGGTTAAAATAAATTATTAGAAAAACACGAGTAACGAGTTGGGCAAAAAGTGAACTAAATAGTTACTAAGGTTATTGAATTATGTAATATGTAATTATAAACCATTATTGATGAAGATATTTTAGACGGTTTTCCTATGACTCCACCCATTCCAAAGGCGACCCCCTGCCTAAAGAGCCCCTTCCCAAGAAAAAGTTTCCATCTGGACGATTCCAAAGACTCCGCCTCGGTTCACAATTTACAATTACTGACAACAGAAAGGTAAGTATTACATAGTCTCGATTGGCATTTCCTCTTGTCTTGGGATTGAATAATAATTAATTGCTAATTACTTAATTACGAACTGAGAATTGTTTATTTTTTATATTTTATATATATTGTGAAATAAGGAACAATAGCTTAGAATTTCTGAACATTCCTGGTATTTAATAAATTCAAGAATTTTATAATATTTTTCCATTACATCTTTACAACTGATTGCAAAATTAGTATTTCCATCTGTTTATAAAAAAGTGTCGCTAATTGCCAATCATAAACCAATTAAAATGCCCAAAATGCGAATTCCGCATTCGTTTTCGAATTAAGACCGCAATTTTGATCACGAATTCGAAATGTGGCGCGTTTGGGGTCCCGTTAACGACTTTTGTAATTAATAGATCATTTATGGTTATGGTCGGCGCTAATGAAGTTTCAATAAAACTTTCGTATTTATATTGACTCTGTGATAAAAATTCGGTTGTAAAATATACCAATTAGGAAATCGTAATAAAGAGCGTTGAATAAATTTATAGCTGTAAGTTTTTTTTTATCAAGATTCGAACCTCTATGGTGAAGTGACCCACAATTAGATTATGATCTACTTTAGAACTAGAAATAAAATATGTACAAATTATTATCTTACTGAAGTTTGATGCAAACTTCATGGGCTTCATTTAGTGGTAAGATTCTTCCAAATATTTCGAAGCAAATCTTGGTTCAAAGACCTCCGCAACTAAAGAATTACTTAATTAGATTATGAAATCAATTTTACATCTATATTTATTTCCAATCTGACACACTTTAATTATTTTACTATTTATTGATAATGTTCCTCATGTATGTTGCGAATGTGGCCTTTGGCCTTAGAGCTGAATCTTAGCAGCTCATCTTATAGAACGAGTCGAGATCCTTCAAGAAAATAAACCGTTATTTCACTCAAGTGCAATTTTTAAATAGTTTAGAATTGTGCCATCTTATTTATTGAAAATATTCTGCAAGTTATGCAAAAAATTTAGCGATGAGTTTATTAAATATTTTACATAACGCGGTAAATCACTAATTAATAATTAATGGAGCTAAGGTAATTTCAATGTAATGTATTGCTTGTCCTACTATTTGAAGATTATGTGCTAGAATTTTAACAAGTAATTGCAAGTAAATTATATATATATATATATATATATATATATATATATATATATATATGTATATATATATATATATATACTCAGGGCCGGATTTAGAAATTTGGCGCCCCGGGGCACTGACAAAAATGCCGCCCCATCCCTGAAATTTTACGAATTTTTGAACTTTTTTTTAAAGCAATCGCGCTGCTTCAGCTGCGAGGGATAAAATATAGAAGCGCGTAAGCGCCGCGTCGCAGTCTAACGGATAAACAATGTTACAGAACTTATATAATGTAAACAAAATGTATACTTATTATTATAATATCTTTAAAATATCTGATAATTTAATGTGTCTATGTCTTATGATCACTTTTGTCCGCCAAATGTTTCTTTTTCAAATTTTTTTATTGAACCATCGAAACCGCTAAATCTGCCCCCCATAAATTTCAGCAGTTATTTATTGTGTAATTTTTTTTTAATGTTATTGGTCGCTTTTTTCTCAAAAACTCAATTATTATTTTTGGCATTTTGGCCCGTATCTTCAAAACAGTTGGACCTGCCTTGACCAATAACTAATCGCACGTCTCCTTATCAATAGGAATTGAATCATAAATCGGTTGATCTGTGTTCTCGAAATCGACTTGAATAATTAAAAAATATTAGATTTGTATTGATGGGGAGACGTGCCGATTAGCTTTTGGTACAGGCAATTACGAAAAATGGTAATTGAGTTTCGATATTTCTTCTCTGAAACAGCTACGTAGCGCGATTGCTTAGTAAAAAGTTCGTAATTTTCGAAAAATTTCAAAATACAAAAAATGTGTTTTAGAAGTCTTTTTTTTCATTTTTCAATAAAATTTAAAACTCTTTATAAAATGTAATTTTTAGTAAGGGATGTTTCAGTAATTTGTCTTAAGGAAAAATGCCATGAGTCACTAGTTTAAATTTTTTTTTTCGACGATATAAGCTTGGAAGTGCACAAATACGTCATTTTAAGAGGTCTCGAGAACTGAAGAACAAATTTTTCTTAAACTTTCACCTTGTTTACGGATCTTTATATTAGCCTAATTGCCAAATTTGATAACTTAATAACCAATTTGATAATTTACGTTCGGAGATAGAGGCTAGGCAAAATAATAAATTTTAGTTAACATTTATTTCAACCCAAATTTTGCATTGCAATCGTATTATGTTTTGTTAATTATATTTCTTGAAATAAAAAATGTTGTTAAAAAAGTTGATTATATTGTATAGAATTTTTTTCTCACTATCCAAACTTTGCCGCCCCCCAAAATTTGCCGCCCTGGGCAGTAGCCCCGATTGCCCCTACTGTAAATCCAGCACTGTATATACTGTATTTTTTCCTAATTAAATCAAGTTCCATAAACCGATAGCCATAAACAGATAACTATCGTAATTAATTCCAATTCAAATTCGAGTAAATCTATTTTTTTCTATTAATTCAAGCATTAACAAATACGGAATTAATTACATCTTTAACTGGATCAAATATTCAAAACATTCGAATTGACAATCTTTGAATAGTCAAAATTTGACATCGTTTCATGACTTGAAATAGATAAATCGATGAGATAAAATTCTACGAGTCAGCATTTGAAGAGATTTCTCACAAGTAGCCGAGTTTGGATACAAGAACTTGTCAAAATATTTATTGAAAGAAATTTTCAACTATAAAATGAAAATATATAAAATATAAATGAAAAATATATAAAATAAAATGAAAATTTGGGTGAAAAATAAATACACTTGATATCTTACTTAACACCTCCCTCCCCCACGTGATATTATGTCACACCTGCTCCCCGATTTGAATGATCTAAAAAACATTCGATTAGTAATGATTGGGAGAAGGGTCTATTAGTTTTTGGCAAAGGCAGGCCCAGCCATTTCGAAAATACGGAGCTGAATATGTAAAAAATGGCAGTTTTTGAGAGAACTAAGCGTCCGATTTAAATGATTCAAAAAACTTTCTGCTTGTTTCAACAAATAATTGATTTCGCAAAAAAAATTTGCTTCAAAAAAATTTTTTTAAATTTTTTTTCCAAAAAATTTTTTTTTTAAAGAACATTTTTTTTTGTATATCGAAAATAATTCAGATTTTTATTTTAATTCTGTTCTAATATACTTTAAACAAATAATTTCAACTTTCCAATTTAGTTAATATAATTCTTATAAATATAAATAGACAATGTTACCATATTTATAATAATCTATTTTAAAACATTTAATTTTCCTTGATTATTTCGTTACGGTACGGGAAGTTCCAGCAATTTGCCTTAAGGCACGATGCCATACACCCCACTAGTTCCATTTTGGTTCACTTCAGTAGAAATAGGTACATATATAATCAACATCCGTAAATCTAGTGTTAAATCACGCACAAAAATGACGCCACCTCATCTCATTCATCCGTATATATGTCGTATGATAATTATTCTGCGTACATAAATAATAATTAATTCCAAGAGCTCTCGCCTCGTCACCGTCTTCGCCTCACGGGGAACTAATAGGCGACTCGAAGTCTAGCGTTATATCAAATATCGCGGTCCGCTTTAATCTCCATACTCGAACATCAACATTCAAATGTTTTCGCATACGGATTTTATTATATTGCCGCGTGTTGCTACATTAAAAACACACAGTCATTGTGGGCACATTAAAAATTTCATGTTGTATAGTTTCAGACACTGAATATTAATATATTGGTGGTAATGGTAATAGACACAGGGCTAACGGTCTTGGGTACGCACCGAAGGTAAAGGATAATTATTTTTTATTTCAGTATAGATTGTTATATTTTGGCTAACTTAATAAGGTGTTGATATTTAGTATATTGCTTCTCAGTAATCAATTTTTAATTAAGGGGATATTCTAGTGTAGAGCGATGAATTTTAGGTCATTTTTAAAGTGTCGTAAAAGAAAGTAATAAATGTTTTTACTATCCATTTTTTACCACTTGTTTATTAATATTATTAAAATACAAAACAAAAAATAAAAAATAAAAAACATGAAAATTGTAAAAACTGGTAGCTGATGAAGTGAGTGGTCTCAAAAAATTGGCACCTCAGTTTTGACATGATTTCAGCCCTCCTAGCCATCGGAAATGCAAAAAATAAAAATATTATTAATCTACAATGATGTCGCAATCGCCTGAACTAGCGATGAGTAAAAAAATTTTCACAAAATTGATGACTGTTTGAAAAAAGTGTTTTTTTTACTGTTTTTTTGAGTTTCTCGAATTTTTAAAAATAGTAAAAATTGGAATTTGGGGATAATCCATTATAATCCAGTGCTGAAAAAGTCTGTTCTGAGAAAAACGCATTTAAAGTTCTGCGTGAAGCCAAAACAGTATGGAGACCGAGTCAGTAAAATGCCTATATCTCTGAAAGTAATTCAAATTTTCAAAAACCTTCTCGTACCCATATTCTTAGATAGTTCAATTTTATGCTAAAATATGCAATAAATGCAATAAAAAAAGATTCGATTTTTGTGAATTTCTACACTAGAATACCCCCTTAAGGAGTTTAAGGAAAGGCGAAAATTCTTTTCGTCCTTAAAATCAAATGTCAGTAGAAATAGCATTGAGGGGCATTGCTGCAACTTTTTGGGCAACGAAAGTGTAACCATTGCCATCGTCGACAAATTTGTATCCAAACACACACACGCACATACAACAATTTTTTCTAAGGCATGCCAAAATGTTCAGAAACCTCAGAAAATGTAAAGATATATTATAAAAAAATTCATTCGATTACTATAACTTACCCTACGGGATGTCATAAATATAAAAAAATGTGATAATTATTGCCCAATTAGATAAATTACATTTTTGCCTTTGAGCTCTTTTCAAAATCATTTTCAATCAATTGAAAATTCTTATTTTTAGTTAATATATATTGTATTGAGAAAGAAATATTTTTAACACACTTGTAGTAATAAAAGTAGCATATTTTTAAATTATTATTTATCTGTTATCAAGCGTAAGCCAGGTTCATCAGCCCGTTTCCAACTTTTCTAATGACAAATTCAACATATTTAATCACGGTCCGAAGAACTGGAAATTAAGTACTAACGTCTTAAGCTCATAAACAAAAATAATTATATAGTTCGTGTACTTCTAGAAGACGTATGATTCTAATATCATGTATGGAAATAACTATCAAAATCGTTCCTTGGATCATTTCGAAACATAATTATTTATAATGAAATAATTGCTATGGAACAAATCGGGTCGTATAGCATTGAAAGTAATATATGTAAGTTAGGGCTTAATTATCATAATTATTACGCTATTCAGTTGTAAAAATTGTGTTATGCTTATACCGGATGAAATAACATGATATGAACTCAAATATGAAAAATAGCCGCCAAAAACTGCATTTGTACCCCGAACAAAATTCTTGGAAAGTTTTTTATTATCAGTCCTGTATAAGATCGAAGATTAACTGCTCTATCAGGTACTAATATAATATCCATTGCAATCAAGATATATGATTATTACATTTTAATTCTATTTTTAATTATATTTCGCATGTTGCCGTGTCATTAGAAGTCAATTTCGTCTCCCGATTTGAAAAAAAATTCGCGATGTTTATCATGCAATTACGTTGCAGAAATTGTCGAAATTTTAAACGATTTATTAATAAAGTACGCGTAGGAACTCGGATCATTGGCTTTAATTGCGATGAGCGATATATAGCTGTTGGTATACACATAAATACTGTTATGAAAGAGATACGATTTCGATCAAATACTCGAGACGCCGCCGCCATAGAGGCCGAAAATAAGGAACGAGGAGGCCGAGACGAGACGTAATTTAAAAATTTCGGAGCGCCAATCAATCAATACGGGACAGGGGTGCAGAA
>NW_020539724.1:11969963-11994253 GCF_003426905.1 Ctenocephalides felis | reverse complement strand
GATCCATTTTTGTGATAAAAACATTAAGAATTAAAAAAAATGAAGTAATAAGAGAAAATTTTGCACATTTATTTATATGTCAAAAAAAATCTTATTTTGATAATGTAAAAAAGTACATTTTAAAAAGTTACATAAAATGTTGAAACAAGTATAAAGATTCATTACTAATTCTCATTTTTATTGAAAAAGCTTTAGCTTGACAGAAGAAAAGCGAAAAACTAGTGTAATACAAACAGCAAATAAGAAACTAAGAATATAAATAAAATAAATACGCAGAGATTTTATTTAAATGTTATGACAATTATTTCTAATGTTAATATATATATATATATATATATATATATATATTATAAATATTATTATTATTAAAAATATACCCATACGTATTAAATTTATTTACAAATTCTAATCAAAATATTAGATAATATAGATTGTTAGAATAAAGTAAATTTTTAATAAAATATTTTAAAACTTTCACAAATATTTTAATTTCAGTAGAACTTATATAAAAATTAGCGACGACTATTAATGCTATTTCATATTTCTATTATAAAAAAACAATATATGTTTTTATCATTATATTTTTCATTATTCTCATATTAATTTAATCACAGCCATGTCAGAAAAGTGTATAATGTTTCTATTACACCTATGTGGAAACTGCTTTTTGTAGGCAGGTTTATTAAGGGAGGTATTTTAAAATTACCATGATATTTTCACCTCCGGTTCGGAACGTGAAATTCTAGCGCCGATGTATTATTAACTTCCCGTAGGGCAAGTTATAGTAATCGCAAAAAAATCAAAAATGGAAATTTTTATATATCTTTACATTTCAGAGGTTTCTGAACACATTTTGGCATACCTTAGAAAAAATGGATGTATGTGTGTGTGTGTGTGTGTGTGTGTATGTGTGTGTATGTGTGTGTGTATGTATGTATGTGTGTGTATGTATGTGCGGATACAAATTTTCGTCGACGATTTCGGGAACACGGATCAACCGATTTGAATAATTTAAAAAACATTCGCTTCGTATTGATAAGGAGACGTGCTGATTAGTTTTTGGCAAAGGCAGGTCTAGCCGTTCCGAAGATATGGGGCAAAAAGTGCCAAAAACGGTACCTCAACTTTAAGAGAACGGAGCGTCCGATTTGAATAATTCAAAAAACATTTCACTTGTATTGACAAGATGAAGAATCGATAAAATTTTCATGAAGGTAGGTCTAGCGGTTTCGGAGATATAGAGGAAAAAGTAAAAAAATGGGCCATTTGGCGGTCAAAAATGATCATTAGACATATGCACATCAAATTATCAGATATTTTATAGAGATTTTAACAATAATTATACATTTTGTTAACATTCCTATGGGTTCCGTACCAATGCTCATGCGTTAGACAGCGACGCGGCGCTTACGCGCTTTATATTTTGTCCCTATGCAGTTAAAGCAGTACGATTGCTTTGAAAAGAAAGTTCAGATCTTCCACAATATGTCAAAATAAAGAAAAAAAAATTTTTTTTCAAAAAAAAAAAAATTTTTAAAAAATTTTTTAAAAAAATTTTTTTTTTTCAAAAAAAAGTAATTTTTTGTCAAATTTATAGTTTCTCAAAAATCTCATTTTTTCAAAGTAAATTTTTTTCAAAAATGTTAATCGTTTTAAAAAAAAAAAATAATTTTTGGTACGGGAAGTTCCAGCAATTTGCCTTAAGGCACGATGCCCTAATTGCCTTAAGACAGAATTCCACTTACAGCTAGTTTCCATTTATAAATAACATCAAATCATAAAATCATTATGGGCAGAGCAAATCAAAACAGCGGAACCAATTTCAACAGCAATCAGAGGGCTTATGTGGAAATCGTTGGAACTTTGAAGCAATTTATCCAAAATTAAGTGAAATGCAAAAAATAATATATAAATTTATCCACGGGCCCATTGTTTTTCAGAATAGTACTCAACGATTTCAAACATTCCATGTGCTTTTCCAAGGAGCATACCATCCATGGTGACATTTCCTTGAATCATATATTTTCCTGCAGGTAGTAAAAACGCTGGAAATTTGCTTGCATCAACATGAAAGGATAAATAATAATTATCCTGAAATTAAAAATAAAAGAAAACAAACAATGCTCGGCTAATTTCAAAATAATAGTTTCAACGTCTACTAACCGGTGGTACTGGGCAAGATCGTGGAAGTTTGTTGTCAGGTGAAAACAATATGTCATATGCTTGTTTTCTGAATGTTTTGATGAGAGTACCCACAAAACCAGTGTTGGTAATTATTGCATTAGGAGACAATAAAGGGCAAGGTTTATAGTAACACTCGGGAACATTGGTCTATTTTTACCATTTGAATGCCTAAGTATCTCACCAGTTGCCTAAATTCATAAAAAATAGTTTTTTTTTATTTTTTTTTTTTTATGGCCTCGCTTACTCGCGCATTTAGCCACTACATTATTCTATACAGTCATATACAATCTTCAATTTATACTATCTTCTTCATATAATCCTATTCTTCTTCTATACTTCTTAACTAACTATCTCATTCTCTTTTACTATCTTCACTTCATTTCTAACCACTATTTCTTCTTTCTTCTATACTTCTCATTACTTCTTACTTCAATTCATTTTTAAATTCTAATTATCTAATTTTTATATTTAACATACATATCTTATTAGTACAATTCATAATTCTATTATTATTCCAACTAGTTAATATTTTTTCAAATTCTGGCCGGAGATTCGAACTCGGAACCTCCAGCATGTGAATCGGGAACGCTACTCTTGAGCTAATTATAAATTTTTGTTTCGCTGAATGGTGAACTATAGCCAAAACGTGTTTATATATGCATAAGAATTTTGCAATATCATAATTATTATAAAACTTACAACAAGATCATCAACAGTTTTGAGTAGCGTCCCATTGACAATTAAAATTGTGTCAGTTCTATTAATTTTTTTAATATCTGCTCTATGAAGAATTCCGTAATCCTTGTTCATATACTCTATTTTATAAGATAGAGGAAAAAGTCTATATTTCATCTAAAATATGAAGAAACATAGATTTAGAAAAAAATAAATTTTCAAAATTATACGTTGATTGCAAGAAACGTTAGATATTTTTTGCAACTCATTAAAAATTACAGGTGAATATAAATTAAAAGATATTTTAACTTATAATACATAAAATTCATGACGACTATATTATTATATGTATGATCTAATCTGAACATCAAATATTTTATTGGCATTATAAAGTCAATAATTAGGTTTACAGTTTCTTGCATCTAAAAAAACCTTTGTTAAATGAAAATATTAATTTTATTCTTATAATTACCCAGCAGTTCACAGAATTGTTGATATAAATCAATAGAAACAAGGATGAGCAGATTATAATTCTTTTAGTATAAACCATTTTAGAAATACTTTTAAAATGTTATATAATGTATAAAGACGGTCTACCTTGTTACAATGAAAAATACAAAAATACAATAACCATTTTGCACATTCTATTTTATATATTTGAAAATGTAATCTGATAATCGAATCTAAGCTATATGAAACACAATAATCAATTACTGGAAGTTAGAATTTTCATAAAATGCAAATCATCTATCTATTTAACATACACATGTTCACATAGGTATAGATAAATATTATAAAATAATCATTATAAAATATTAGATTTATTATAAAATATGTATACATTAATAATTTAAACTCAACCATGAACAAATGGTCAAAATACTTATACAATTAATTTCTTAATAAATGTTTTATGTACATTGTAGATTAAAATATAATACTGGATATATGAACAAATATATTTGTAACAATTTTAAATTTACTATTACATATATATGTATGTGTGCTTCAATTTTATATTGATATAGATAATTTATGATCAACAATATAATGGTCTAATATTATGAAATCATCCACAATATGCAGTTTGAGTTGACATAACAGCAATGATATACTATTTGATAATTTAATTTTGGCATAAATCAACATTTTGATAATTTTTTATATACAAGATATTTTCACTCAGTCACTATATATAATTACATCACAGAATCACTAGAATTTTATAGCACTGAATATTTGATAGTACATGGTACTTCACCCAAAAATCCTGGTGCGAGCATGGAAATAAAAGAATTAATGTGAGAAAATTTAAAAAATTACATTAATTATTATATTTCTTGTAGCAAGTGCTTATCCTAAGAAAATTTCTCATTAAATTAGAAGCTAAATTACAGTTCTAATTAGTGGCATTTTGTCTTAAACTTTATTACCCAGCTGTAAAAAATACATTGGACAACAATGGCAGTTTTCGTATATTATATAAAAATAAATTTTTGCTGTATATTATCTGAATATCCTGTAATTTATCCGCAAATTTAGTGTAATTTAGAGCAGTCCTTGGCTAAATTTATTTATTGTTCAATTTTATAGATAGTAAACAAAATTATTTTAATTTTAATTAGTAGAACTAAAAAATAATAGTTTATCTTGATTAAATAACTTTGAAAATAATTATACCTTATTCATGCATCATTTTCACATATAAGAATGAAAATGTTTTTATGATAGTGAAATGAAAGTTTTCGAATAAATAAAAATAATACATTTTGAAATAGAAAAATCATTAAATTAAAAAATATAAAAAGATATTAGATACATGTTGATACATGCTTGTTAATATCAATTTTAATTTTAAAAACAATTAAGCTAAACTCGGGTATTGTCTGTTCCGAGCAATTTTAATTAATTAATTTTAAACATTCTAATTGTTTTTTTATTTAATAAAATATGATTTTAAAAAACTGAAAACGTCTACTTAGACGTATCTTTTGTTTACTCACAAAATTTCCTGAAATAAAAAATACTCTCATACTTGCGACCAAATTATGTTTAATTGTTTTTGAAGCCTGATATAATAATTCTAAATCTTTTGTTCTTTAATTTGTGGCTTCTAGAGTTTAAAACTTTTTTTTTAAATTTGAGTAGAGGAAGTTATTTCTTCAAGAAGAAGTGACTCTGATTTAAATTAATATATACCCTGGTATAAAAATCCAAATTAATATATACAAAACCTTTCTGGAAACCATTGCAGACTTATAAGATATAAAATGCTATTGAACCGATATGATTTCAAGAATCAAAACGCTGTCATCTATCTTTTATATTTGGCTATATTTGTCATTTTCCATTTATACAGTAAAAACCGACTTTTCCACTAAAAACCGGTTTTCAAATTCCATAATTTTCGCCAAAAAACCGGTTTTTAAAACCGGTTTTTGAAAACCGACAAATCCTAAATGGCACACACCCAATACCGACAACTACTTTGTAAACCTGTGTTTAAATCTGTTAGTCATTGTTACAAAATTTAAAGCGCGATCACATCTTGCTTGTAAGTTATTATATAACATGCCAAAAAAATTAATTTGCATCTAGAAATTCTTACCTTCAGTTAATTATATCATCCTACATCACCCCATCATCACCAATGACAATACACCAAGTCACTTTCATCTTCCTCTTTCACCACCTCTAGATCTGGTCCTCGGAGAACGCCTCTAGTTTGTTCTCGTAAGAGGCGCCATTTCCCGTAAGAGTCCCTGGTCGTCTCAGCGAATTCGCCCGCGAGATTGGCGCAGCCATCACCTGCGTCTGGACCATCATGGGCGAGAACTGCGTCGAGTTGCCGCCGTTTAGCAAGGAGCAGTGGCAACGAGCCGGCGACGATTTCCGCTTGACGCTGATGTACGTGCTGCAGGTGTTCATTCGACGGAGGCCGATGTGCTCCTGCTCCAGACCTGGGCGGCAACGAGAGGTCTGAACGATTATTACGAATGCCTCGGAGGACGGTGGAGGATTGGAAGTAATTGATCAATGAGTGGAAAATGAATGATAAAAAGATGATATAGCACTAGGTTGTATTCGATGAAAACATCAATGATCTAGAATTATGGAACGATTATTACGAATGCCGTGAAGATTTTTTGTTATACTTTTAATTACAATCTGTCGTACTAGAACATTCAGTAATTGTGTTGACATTATTATATGGCTTTTTGAATGGATGGCAACCAGTCCAGTTGTGACTATTTAACTATACTCGAAGTATATGTTTGACATTTTATAATTTTTTTTTGCAGCTATACCTACGAGAGGCGAGTTTTACTTGAGATCATATTTGAGATCTATAACCTCAAATGGAAAGTTTACATCAATGCTGCCTGATGTCGAGATTTGGCAAGAATCGAACCAGCAAATCCGGGACCAAATAATCACACATAGAAATAAGAAAATATGAATATTGGATATACAGATAGTGAGTAATTTTTACTTTTCATTTGTAATTTTTGAAACTATTGGTACATATTTTGTTTTATAAATTAAATTTTAGTCCTATTGAAAAAAGGGCTAAAACTATAGCCAAACTGTATGAGTTTTTGAATAATGTTTTAAAAAAATTCGTGATTTTTATTGATGTTTTGCCCGAGTTAAAGGCTTTATTAATAGCTATAAATTTTTAGTATCAAATGTTAATATTTAGGGTATGTATATTACAATAGGAAGATCAAGTATTTCATGACTAACCTATATTGATCACTAATATATATTGAGTAATATAAATTGGCTTTGTTATTAATATATGTATATATATATATATATATATATATATATATATATATTATATTTGTCTGCCAAAGTACAGCAAATCTTCATCATTAAATGCTTCCATTAATTCGCGACACGTAGATTTTATTACTCCGTCAATACAATGTCGTAAACATTTTAGTAGCGAACAATAACGCTCAATGACGATTTTATGGCAAATGAAGGATTTTATGTCATCTTGAAAAAATAAATAAACGAAATCATCGGTAAAATAAAAAATTGCTGCCTTTATGACCCGAGAATCAGATTATTCTACCGCCATAAAAGTTACGAAGGATTACGTGTCACGTGTTTCTGTAAAAGCTGCTGAAATAATAGTTTATAAATCCAGTAATTTATGTGAATTAACTTTATTTGGTTTAATTGAAATGTGAAAAGCACGGTTTTAGCATCCATTTACAGTTTTCCAGTTTGATGACGTTGGAAGATAATTGAATTATTTGAATGAATGGTTTTATTTATTATATATGCAAAACAGCACGGACGACGGTTCACACGCTTTTTTAAAATAATTTCAGCCGTGTGACAAATTTAACAAAAATAAAATTGAATATTCAAAAATACGAAGTACAGAAATAAGAATGATATGGTATTCATTCAGTCTATTCAACTTTTTTTGCATTTCCTAAATACATCTATGAGCATAATTTTGAAATCATGTCAAACATTGGATAAAATATCCAAAAACACTGCCTGTATGATTTTCAACGTCCAAATTTTTTTTTCTTTAATTTTATTTTCAATAGCAATCAGAATACATGACAATTTTATGAGCTATTTGACTTATGTCATTCACTCGCATACATACACACACACATTCAAACACACATGTTAATTTATCTGATGAATATTACATTGATATTTAGAGAATCACTTCAATAAATGATTCTACTATTCTGTTCACATAAAGTTATAGTTTTAAGGGTCCTCCATATTTTTCTTTGGGCAGCTTCTTCTTCAGTCTTCTTCAAACTGACCTCGTCTAATGAAAAACCTAATAATGACATGTCTGCAAAATTCTTCATATTGATATGATTCCAATATTTAGATTACGATTATGTTTTAACAACATAATCCATCAGTTCAACAAATACATCTGTCACATATTAAATGATTGATGATAAATTTCGTTTCATCATCTGATTTTGAGCGATCACATGTCCTATACATATTTTCATAATTCTAATATAACCATAAGCTGAACAGACTTGATATAATTCTATACAGAGTTGACCCAGGTCTGGGTAAAGAATGTTTCAAATATTTTACTTGGCATTACTTTTGTTGATATTTAAAAAAACACACTCTTGCTTTCGAATATTTGAATATCAACAATTCATATTTAAAAAACATAAGTCTTTGAAATGAGTTTAAAAATAAGAAGACTTGTTAAGAAATTGGCTCAGCGAGGCGCCCCAATAAATTTTTCGATATGCCAAAAAAATGCACACGTTTTATATTTCTTTTATTTTTGTTTTCAACTCATGTTTTTCTTTCATAACTTATCTGTCATATAGCAAACCAGATTGATAAAATACATAAAACAATATTAACAAAAAAATGCTTTCGTTGTCAACTATTACATGGAACATATTGAAAATAATAAATAGAGCATCAATGTATCAGCGAGTAATTCTAGAATATTTGTGCCATATTTATGAAAGGAATGAGGGTCAGACCCAAGAAGCTTATGAATTGAACAGCAAAAAATTGTATAGATACCATATATTCAATAGAAAGTCAGTCAAGCAAGCTGAAAAAGACGAATTAAATCTTTCACACACTCTTGGTGATAAAAAGAACGTTTTCGTATTCGCACTCAATACAGATCCTCCTTTCACAATTTTCTCATAAGCGAATTTTGGGATTGAGATTTTATGAGGGAAATGGTAAAAGATTTCTGAATCTGTATATGCATTCATGTATACATGAATATTATGAATTTTGAACTTCAGAAGTTAAGAGCTTTCTCAAAAAATCTTTCCTTCCTTCTTTATTTTTTTATTTATTCAAAACAAAATTCAATCTTGATAATAAGAGAAGTTGAAATTCAAGTTTGAAGAAAAATGAGGCTTTTCTTATTATTCATACTAAACAGATTTTTTTTTAAAAAAAAGTGGAGTTTTAAAGTTTGCTAAATTTTTCTGAAGCATAATGTGCTTCGAACCATAATTTATGGCTACAATTAATTATAAAGTTTAATTTATATTTTATTTGTTTTTGAAACAAAGTATAGATTTGTTTTAATTGATTAAGTTTTATATTACTTCATTTCTAGAAAGTTACATAAGTCTGCAATTAAATCAAGAAATAAAGTTAAGCTTTCCATGTTAATGAGCACGTTTATGAAATTATACTATATAAACGCGATAAGGAGTAATTTACAAAGTTTTATTATTCGTAATTATATCGCCTACTATATAAGTCTAAAAATAAAGTGTATTTTAAATTCTTAATCGATTATAAATGTGCAACCATAATTAGAAAAAAGTTTTAGTAAAAGTTTTAAATATTGTGGTTAGAAATATATTATTTAAAATTACTGAGAAATATCTAAAATGTGAAATGCTTATGGTGTTTATTTTTGGAGAATTATATGATAATATCATTTTATATTATTTTTGCTGCAGTTATTGATCGAAAAAATGTTTGAAAATAGAGTTCAATTGCTGCAACGCGATAGATTTACTTTTAATCATCACTAGAAATGCAATTGCAATTAAGAAACTTATAATAATGTCAAAGAATTCAATTAAAGTTTCGTAAATACTGTTTGATCAATAATAGACTTCGTTAGTAGGTTGAAGCACATTTTAAAATTTTAATTAAAATCCATTGATTTTATTAATTAATAAATTTCCAAACTTCCAAGAAATTGACGCAACAAATATTAAAAAATCAGTTTTTTTTTAATTTAGTAGACGAAATTCATAAATATTCAAAATCAAAGCGTGCATCTTGATCATCATAGTAAGTTTTAATTTAGTTAGTGAGAAGTTTTCTAAAAACTTATGAAAGATGTAGAATGATTTATGCATTAAAATTGATTTAGATGCTTCGCATAAATTTAATATATATTAAAAATTACTAGATCAATTATAAAACTTTAATTGTAAGAACGAATAGTGAGCCTTATTCATAGCTTTGCATATTTTTGAATTGGAAAATGCTAAAAAGAAAGTTATTGCAATTCACTTATATGAATACAGTAATATATATTAGACCAGTGATCGAGGAACCGGGGTAAATTACCTCAAATGGGGAAGAAATGGAATTTTTGCGGTTAAAAGTATGTATTTTTAGTTGATATTCACTGTATTTGCTACGTAGGTGGTAACCTTTTTTCGCCATGGAGGTAATATCAAATTAAACAAAAAATGTTTGAGGCAATGATTAAAAAGCGCTGCCCAGCGCTTCTTTAGACCATGAACGCTATTATCAAACAAAGTTTCATTAAAATTACTAAAGAAATTATTCAATAATCTGGCCAAATCTATCTTCACCAAATTCGATCTTTTACCAAGTATGATCTTTAGGGATCTTTTGCCAAAAATTAATCAAATCGAGTTTTCAAGTTTCATAAATTGACCTTCAAATTTTTGGAAGAAATATGGAACCTGGTGGAGCTGTTTTTCAAAACGCTGGCAAAAGTTTCGATTTTGGCTCATAGTCATACGTTTTTCAATTTCGGTCTTGCACGATTTAGAATGACTTGCGAATTAGAATGAAACTGCGAGAAAACATAAAATCAGCAAATCGGATTTTCTGATGAAAACAAACTTTACTTTCGGGAAGTTTGTAATACCTCTTATTGGAAGCATCTACATTCTGTTATATAGGCAAATAAATGCCATGTTGCTAAACAACCTAAAGCTAAGGTGACCATATTTTTCTAAGTTAAAACCGGGACGGCAATTTTTAGTTTTGCTAATAATAACAGTTTTCTTATATAAATCTTTTTTTTGATAATAATTGCGGACTTTTAGTGAGAACTATATTAATCGATTACATGTCATACTTTTTTATCTATGATATATCATATCTTATATGGATCAATACGTTTTTTGCGCTTTTGAGCCTTTTATAATATTCTATTCAATTCTATTCATAAATATTTTGCAAAAATTAGCACTTGTTCGTTTGTTTCCATAATTTTTGTTAATTTATCTGTTAATTTTTGAAAAACCTGGACAATCGGGGACAAAAGATATAAATGCAGTACAAATCTGCTTTAAAATAATACGGGACACAATGTGGATATCCGGGACCGTCCCGGCCAATCCGGGAGTATGGTCACCTTACTAAAACAGACTCCTCTTTTGGTAAGTTAATACCAACTCCTAATGGATGTCTCTACATTTTGTTATACAGACTAATCAATACCACGTTGCTATACAATCTAAAAACAATAATGCACCCAGATGTTTCCCTCGAACCAATATGAAAAAGACTCACCAAACATCGGATGTCCATATCTATGATCTCCCATGCTGGCAGACGTGCCTCCGCCAATGGTGCCCCCGTTTTCGGTGCCCGTCCGCCTGCGCCCCCTGAACAGCTTGCCTACGCACGGCACTGGACTCAGCAGGATAGCGAATCCGTCGCGGAAACGTGCGTTCATGTAACAATAGATTATTGGGTTGTAGCACGAATGCGACATCGCTAGCCAATGGAAGGAAAACCACACGTACGGCAGGGGAGGCCAACCTCCGAGGGATTCGTCGTTAGTCCATATCACCTAGAGAAAAATTCAATTATGTCATATTTTAATATGAGACGGTACATATTTGTGCCTAAAAATTTGTATAGACCAAATAATATTAGTTCATATCATCTAGATTGGTGAATACTCAAATGATTTATGTCTACCCTAAAGAAGAAATTATCTAGATAGGTGATTACCCAAATGGTTTATGTCTACCCTAAAGGATACATGATGCCAAAAAAATTCAGCATTTATGTATTAATATTATGTTAAGTGGTAATAAAATTAATGATATACTGATTATATCGAGATAAGGTAACCAATGATGAAGTGCTGAAGGAGTGGAAGAAGCAAAATTTGTACTGAGTACGATTATGAAAAGAAAAGAAAACTGAATCAGACCCATTCTGCAAAAAGAGTGCATCCTACATGATGTCGTCGAACGTAAAATGGAAGAACTGAAAGGAATGTGGTAAAGAAGAATGCAGCAGATTGACAACTTACTCGACAACAGAAAGTACAGGGAACTGAAAAGTGGAAAATAGGATCAGGAAGCATGGGAGCAACAGTTTGAAAAAAAAACATAAGTGAACAAACAAATAACTAATGAGTATAAAATGGTAAAGGTAATAACAAACAAGGAAAGAAAAAGGAATCATTAAATTTTGGTCCTCTTTTACCATGGACCTGACTTCAGACAGACTACTATTGATATTATTATATTGATTATTTAATATCAAACCCAGTAGAAACAAATCGTGGTTAGATCGTTGCTGAAGCTGGGCTGAATATTATAATATTCACCCAACAATATCACTATTGACCCCACATTCACGAACTTTAGGCAAATGGTATTATATTCTTGAACTATTTTAAAATAAACTTTCCAGATACTTGAGATTAGCCTAAAACATCTAGATGGCAAAATATATAATTTACCTAAGATGTAACTAAATATTTAATAAAAATGTTAATTATATTTTCTATTAATAATTTATAAAAAAACATTGTGTAAATTTTGAATTATAAATATCTATAAGAATCAATTTTATGAAATTACTTCTAACTGCTCCTAAATATGTAACAAGTAAACTATGTTACTACAAATATAACCAATAAATGTTCTTGGTAAACTATTAATGCTATTATCTATTAATTAATAATAAATTATTTAAATATTAAATTTCATTATTTTTTCCTCTTATTTTTGAAAAAATATTGACAAACATGAGATTTAATATTATATTACGTTATTTTATAAGTCGCTTTGAGAAAAATATTGAAAAGGTTAATATTACATTAGTTGTAACGAAGAATTGAAAAATATAATTAAAAAATGCATCGATATAAAACAAGGAATTGAAAAATCTAATTTTGCATTCCAATTAATAATTTCCGTTTTCAATGCAATTCACGGCAAACGATCACAGATATAAATAATTTATTTATGATATCTGCTGAACAAAAATGTTCAGATGCAAATGTTATTGTTAAACAGATTATCAAATGTGAAATACAATTGCAAGAGAATTACAAAGTTTTATCAAAAAAAATTACAATAAAAAAATGAGTGTTGAATGTGTCGTGATAAGCTTTAACAAAATTTATATAATGAACATTTGAACCATAAAATGAAATTTTATACAATAAATCTACTGTCAACCAACTATATTTTAATTTTGCTTTATTTGATAAAAAGCCGAAAATAACACCAAGTAATCAAAATAGAACATAAAAGCAATCATGTTTCATTTAAGAGTAAATAAATCGATACCAAGCGATTTATTGACCGGTCATTATATACGACTCTTGGGTCATAAAAAGAAAGGCTTGCCCAATCCTCCCCGACATGGATAAACGACAAACAACTTTACAAAGGAGAGATCAAAGCAAAAACAGTTTTACCTGTTCAAATAATAAAGAGGAAAAATCATAACTTCCACTCCTTAAGACCATTTTAGAAAAAGGTTATAGGAAGGGAAATTTGTTTTGGGTTCAGTAATATTCACCATTAAAATATTAAACGGCATCCAGCATACGGTAAATACGACGACCACAGTCAACATCATTTTCACCATCTGAAATGTAAAAAATAGTAGATATTTTATATCGTTTTTACAATAATAAATATGGGTCAGAAAATATTTTAGAGGATGAAAAATATTGAATACAATAAACATATAGGTCACAGAAGCGATTTGGTAAGGCGAGAAAAAAGTTGGCTTATATTGATATAAAGCCATGGCATATATTGATATAAAAAATAGTGCCTTTTCAGGAACATTGACAAAAAAACTTCTTTGATACATTACGTTTTCTTGTTACAATTTTAACTAAATTATCTAATAAAATTACCATGGCTTACATGAAAATTTTTCTAATATTATTGTATACCGCCACGTAATTATGAAATACAACAAAAAATCTGCAATTATAGACCGTATAATACTGTGCTCTAACCAAAAAATATTTTGTAAGAATTTTTAAAAGAATTTTTGGAAGATATTTTGAATGGATTCATATAAATGGTGCAAATATTTCTACTATATTTTAATTTATAGCCTTAATATATTACAAAGATAAAAAGCAATTAATTCGATAGCGACCAAATATGATTTCATTCGTTTTTGTTTTATCGGGAACAAATAAATTTATGTTACATATTGATAATGACATAACATAAATCATAGATTAGTGAAACATTTGTTTGACTATAAATCTAAAGTAATTACTGTCATTAGCATTTTGCCTAAAATATAAATATACACACATGTGTGTGTATATTTAATCAATTCAGGTTTATTTTGTACCAATACGAACATGTAATATATTTATAATACATAAAGAGAAAAGTGTAAAAGAAACTGAGAAGCTGATAAAATTCAATTATTGGAAATTTCAACGTTTCAGATCAGATTTCTTTTCTGCAATTCTTCCCTATACTTATTTTAATGTAATTACATTTGGAACATGGATAGAATCCGACTTGTATTTTATTCGAAAGATATTGTCTAGTAAAGATAAAGATATACTGAATTGAAGTGTTTGTGTTTTATCCAATTACCATATTTATAACTAAACCAATTTGCACTTAATATTGTCATGTTTTAAATTTGCATCTGTGATGAATTAAAGTTTTAACTAGAAACTATTTCTATTTTAAGAACTGCACATGAGTTCCATCAAGTTAATTAAATTGTTGTTCAATTTAATATTCATTTCAAATAAATTAAGATCGAAAGCTATTTGGAGTAGTAATATCGTTATTTTGTGAAACATTTTTCAATGCAAAGATTTTTACCAGCCAAATATCACAAAATTAGCAAATCGACGAGTTTCTGACGAAAACAAACTTGCAGAAGTTTATAAGCAGGAAAAATACCATGGTAATCGTTTTTAAATATATTTATTTAAAGAGATTTTGTTTTAAGATAAATATCTATCAAAAACATGTATTTTTTTATTAAAAACTTTAAATATCACCACGTATCACAAAGAGAGAGGAAAGGATACAAAAATCCTTAAAAACGGACAGCCCCTTATTACTTAAATGAATATAAAACTAGTGGGGCGCATGGCATCGTGCCTTAAGGCAAATTTCTGGATTTTTTGTACCAATTTTTTTTTTTAAAGATTAACATTTTTGAAAAACATTTACTCTGGAAAAATTAGATTTTTGAGAAACTATAAATTTTTGACAAAAATTTACTTTTTTTGAAAAAAAGACTTTTTGCAGAAAAAATTATTTTGAAATATTTTGGAAATTCTGAACTTTTTTTCAAAGCAATCGTACTGCTTTAACTGCATAGAGACGAAATATCGAAGCGCGTAAGCGCTGCGTCACCGTCTAATGAATAAACATTGGTACGGAACCCTTAGGAATGTAAACAAAATTTATACTTATTGTTAAAATCTCTATAAAATATCTGATAATTTGATGTACATATGTCCAATAAACATTTTTGACCGCCAAATGACATTTTTTTACCTTATTTTTATTGAGAGTCCATAACCGCTGGACCTGCCTTCCCAAAAATTTAATCAGTTCTTCATCTTGTCAATACAAGTAAAATGTTTTTTGAATTACAGAAATCGGACTCTCCGTTCTATTAAAAACGGAGTTATCGTTTTTGGCACTTTTTGCGTAGTATCTTCGGAATGGCTTGACCTGCCTATACCAAAAACTAATCAGCACGTGTCCTTATTAATAGGAATCGAATGTTTTTTGAATAATTGAAATCGGTTGCACCGGTTTCCCGAAATCGTCGACAAAAATTTGTATTCGCACACACACACATACACACACACATACATCCATTTTTTCTAAGGTATGCCAAAATGTTCAGAAACCTCTAAAACGTAAAGATATATAAAAAATTTTATTTTCGATTTTTTGCTTACTATCACTTGCCCTACGGGAAGTTAATAAATAAATAAATAATTTTGTATTTTTTTCTAAATCCTCTTACATCTATAGGATTACTAGTACGTCAACTCCCAACTATAGAAACTCAATATCCGAGCAACAACTTGTTAACTATTTTCGTACAGAATTTTCCACCAAACTTTTCATCGGAACTCAATGTTTGTTTTGTGGCAAATGATGAATCTCTTTCACGCACATACGAACAAGGTCCCTTTCAAAGGAAAAACCAAATTACCAAGGACTTCAGATAAACTAATAACGTGTCTGCTTGAAATGATACAGAGTTTTAATGGTGAATTCGATAAAGGGAAAAAATCGGGAAGAAGGAATATAGAAAAAGTTTTTATTTACACAGATATAGATTCGTAAAAGGAAACTTTTTAAATAGCGACTATTGTGTTTGGAGAATGCCTCGATCTTCGAATAATGGGCTGAAAGTGGAATACATCTTGGGGAATTATATGCAAGGATAAAGGACAGTTTTTTTGTCATGTCATTTGCACAAAACTTTTATTTTTAGTGCAAATGGTAATGGAATTTGTTAAACAAATGAATTATGTTTTAATGTGATCTTTTTACAGATAACCATGAGGTTGATAACATAAAAGTTTAGCACTGAACAAAATAAATCAATTTGTGGTCCGCCTTATTACGGCCTTATAGTTTCCTCTGAATCTTGTATGGCAGATATAGTAAAAAAATAGATCTTCGCCAATTATCTAATGAACAGAAACACCGATGTTTTTCGATACTACACAAGCCCATAATGAATTCATGTACTCACATATAGACCATGTCAATATTTAATCAAAGGTTCGCAGATACCTACAATATCGAATCAGGAAGAAACAGAAACATGTATAAATATATCAATACAAGTTTCCTAAAAATAGATACGATAAATATTATTTCATTGAGGAATAGCTTGAACCTTTATCAATGGATAGATATTAAGAAAATTATAAAAAAAATCGAAAAAAATCGAAAAGATAAAAAAAATAGAATGATGGCCAAAGATATATTGAAAATCACTCTGAAGTAACCTCGAACTCTGAATCTATACGAGTTTTCTAGATACAAATAGTAGCTATTACTCTTTATAATCTGACGTTAAAGTAATGAAAAAGACCTAATAAATTTCTGATATTGAACAAAGTCTGGTTTATTAGTTAAATTTATCATGTGATGTTGCAGGAGGAAAAAACGACAGAAAAAGTCTTTGCAGAATATATGGGTTTTCACGTTTGGGATGTGATACTAAAAAGATTTTTTTCGGACTTAACTCAAATTAGTAAAGAAATGTTAATACATTTTTATTTTAGTCAGATTAATCTGTTTTTTTTTCATTATTCAACTCTATCATTTATTATAAAAATGATCTAATGAATAAAATATTGTTAGATTTTTTCTAAAAAATAGAAAGTATGGTATAAAACCACAAAATCTCACAAAATAATATTGTCGTAAGGAAAATCATTTGTCTTCCACTTCTCACAAAATGTAAAAGGTCAACTAGACATAATATGTTATCTCTAAGCCAGTATTTAGATTCTGCATATTTTTTGCTCCTATATACCCATATGTAGATAAAATATGAAAAATATTAGAAGAATAAATATGCGACAACTTTTGATAAAAAGACTTTAGTATATATTTTTTAAAAAAGGGTCTCTTAAAGTTATCCAATTTTAAAATTTTTTAATTCATAGGCCTACAAAAAACCTTAATTATTGAAGACTTGGGTCAATTGTGTCATTATTTTTGTCTGTGGTCTTAGAAATAATATTTACCATTACGAATCCAGAGCTTAAATAAACATATTTTTTCCATAAATTTTTCAAAGCAGTTTATGATCATTACTATCATATATTCTGGCTTGATGTTGAGTTCTGGGATACCCTATTTGTGTATAATATATATATATATATATATAATATATATATATATATATATATATAGTCGGTCAGAAAAGTCCATATTGTGTTTTAAAGTATAAATATGGTCCGCAAGCATAGTTTTAAATTGTCTCGAACTTTTTGAATTGTTTTTATGTTGTTGTAAACGTTTAATTAAGTTCTGGCTTGTTTCTCCTATGTAAATTAAATTACACTATATATATACTCGTATATATATATATATATATATATATATATATATATATATATATCGAATCAATTGCTGTTATTCAATGTACCTAATCTGCAACCGTTTAATGCATCTAATAATCTATTGAAGTGGAAATTTACATTTTGCTCATTTAGGGGTCAGTTGTTTGAACTCGACGTATAACGAGTATTCACTAGAAATCGATTTTGCTACCTACGGTATAGAGATTACGCTAGATTCAATTTATTATATATACATATACAATATGAATAAATCACAAAACAACCAGCGATACTGACAAATGTGTCACGAAGCTTTTAACCCCGATGCAACTGTCCGTAGCTCTATAAAAACCTATGATTTGCAATCTGCGCCGTTTGACTTCTAGCGTCAAAGTCGAGTTTATATATATTCGCAATATATGGGTCACTGATTTACATAAAAAAATCAGCCAGTACACCACCACTCTGCGGGTAGTCGGTCGGCTTCATAAGAAAACTATGCTGGTCATTTATTTTTACGATCGGCGATGGCGCTCGATAAGCCATGGGCAGGGAACTCTACTGACCGAGAGGCGACCTACCCTCCGCGGCGCAATTGCGGTCCGGGTCAGGGGAAGAATTACGCGCTCAGGGAAATAACTGTGCGATGAAAGAATATGAAGATAATAGTGGGAGAGCCGGGTGATAACTTCGAAAATTTTAAATGAAAATCTATAGCAAGCTATAGTCAAGCAAATTGGTCGAAAGCCGGGTGATAATTTAAAACAATTTAATTAAAAATCTGAATTATATATTTGTTGATTTATCAGCACTATTCTGCACTTTAGAAAATTATGCATTCTATGAATAATTATTTATTTAGAGCCGACAGATAATTCAAAAAATTTGAACTAAAAATCTAATAGCATATATTATCTGATTTACCATAACATTTTTGCACATAAGATTATATATCTCATATAGATCAGGCAAATAGTTTGAGATTCGGAAAATATTTCAATTTTCAAAATTTAATATTTCAAAATATTAAAAACCTAATTTCATATATTCTTCAAACAATTTCAATATAAGAGAAAATTGTGCATTTTCTAAATTTAACCTACCTTAGTTTTTCAAATAGATTTGCTAATCATGTGTTATCAAACAATCATATAAATTTGAAGTAAATATGTTAATCGTCATGATTTATTAACTTTCCGTAAGAAAAGTTATTGTAATCGTAAATAAATCTAAAATGATTTATCAATTTTGGTTTGGATATATTTTTTGTTGCTTATTTCTATTTATTATTTATTTTTGAAAATAACCATGTAATCATTTATCAATATTTATCTCCATATTATGAAGACTATATTATTTGAATGGTAATCATCAATAACATATTTCAATAAAATAAATAAAAAAATACTTTCATCATTCTCATAAGTTTATTTTGGATATATTCTTTAACATAATTTGTTTTTGTAGATGAAAATGATTTAATTTTTTTTTATTTATTTATTTATTTACATATATACATTATTTTCATATCTCAGACAGACAGAGGTGCCTGGTATGTTTTTTTAAATAAATTCTTAAATATAACGTTATATAAACTAATTTTCTTTTACATGAAAATATTTTTCTATTTTATTTATATTATAATAAGTTACTCTCTTGTAAATATAGAGACTTTAATTATTTTTGCATTGGATTTGGAAAAAGCAATAAATTTTTGCAACGTAGTCTGAAAATGAAAAATATTTATTGTTGAACGATTTAATAAAAATATTTGTATATATATTTGATAGATGAATTCTCGATTTTTTATTAATTTGGACTTTCTGAACAGTAAATTCAAATAAAACTTTTATGAAACAGCAGTATTTATTTATTATATATATATATATATATATATATATATATATATATATAAGGGTAGTCCTTGATATGGACATTTTCGAATTTCCTTGCTCCCAAGGGCTCAAATGGTTCCAAACTGATAAAAAACAGTTCTCTGAAAGTTTTAGCTCTTTATAATTATCTTTTAGATAGTGCGCAAATCAATCAAACTTCGTATGGAAATAGCATGAAAAAAATTTTGAAAATTAAATAAAAAAAATTTTATGTATAGCTTAGCGACAAATTAATTAAAAGTGAAAATTTGTGTCATTTTTTATTGAAAATTCGACGCTCCGCAAAATTTTTGAAAATTTTTTCATGCTATTTCCATACAAAACTTTGATTGAATCGCTCTATGTAGAATACCATTAAGACAACATTAAGAGCTAAAACTTTCAGAGAATTGTTTTTTATCAATTTGGAGCCATTTGAGCCCTTGGGAGCAAGTAAATTCGAAAATGTCCATATTAAGGACCACCCAATATTAATATATATATATATATATATATTATATATATATATATATATATATATATATTAATATGAGTAAACTAAGTATCATTTCCAATTTCACATACGAGTTTATTTAGCTAGAAGTTGGAACTTAAAAATAAACATAGAGTTGCGTTATACATACATCATTTTCTGCGAACAATATTGAAAATTGTTTGGATAGAGCCAAGATAGATGACAAGATGAAATAAGTAAAACAATGCATTCATTATTTTGAATACATAGTAATTAATTTTAAATTAATAATACGTTTTCAATTATTTTATATCAACTAACTGTTGACTCAGCTAAAAGTCAGAAAAAAGTCAGTTGCAATTAACTGAGGCGCTGTTAAGAATAAATCCTACCTTATGTGTATTTAGTAAAAACAAACAACCTATCGAAGAATCTGTCCCAATTTCATTAGTTGAAAAATCCCTCAATCCAAATAAAAATCTCTCCTTAAGTGGATTTAGGAAATTGACCAGATATCAAGTGAATAGTATATAATTTGTGCGTGGGTTGACAAGGGTCCTCGAAATAGGGACCTAGACGCTGGATATCATATGAACTTTTGACCAAATGACTTTTCTTCAATTTACTTTCTGGAAACTTTTTCTCGAAGTGAATATTTTTAGAATAAATAGGATATTTCAAGTCCTAAGTTTGGACGATACTTCAGACACGTATGGAGTCCTAGATAAGGAGAATGTCTTTAGGAATTTGATAAAAGTTAGTGCCATGTAATATTTTTTAAAAATAGAGTAATAGATATTCAGGACTTTCAAATAAAAATAGGTGCTTTAGTATATATTTAAAATATGGAATCAATTGAGTTAAAAGACAATAGGTGAATTTAAAAAAGCAATTAGGGTTATGAATGTTGAACAAAATTTAAAAAAAAATATGGCTCATGGTGGATTTACAAGATTAAAAAAATAATTATACGGTGATGTTTGTGCAAAACCCATGACAAAATAATATAAATATTATAAAATAAAATCCCCAAAACCCATTACTATATCAATTTCCATATCCTCCCGACCAAATATAATTAACGTGTAATTCAAAGGACTCGTTAATGATCCCCCCCATACGAATGTCAGAGGTGTCGAAATAAATGAAGGTGTAGGTTCTGGCAAAAAATATGCGGGTATTGAATTTGAAATTCAGCTAAATTAAATACCGGAACATCGTCAATAGAATTCGATAATCGGACCTCTGTCAAACGCTAAGTGCTGTAATCAAATACCTTTATATTCGGATATCTGACACCCACGAATTCGTTGAAATTCTAACATTACATGAAGAAATTCATATGCAAAATGTAGAGAAATGGAAATATTTTGGCACAGAATTATGTTTACTACATATGCCAGTATTTCAAATTACTAGCAATGTATTTGTTTCATTTTTGATACCGATGACTATCATAGAAGCAGAGCACATCTAAAGTAAATCATGACAATATGATGTAGTTTGGTAAAAAGGTATAAAATGAGCAAATGAGTTTGTCTGAATTATTGAAATTAATCTTTGATACTAAATCCTATAATATTTGATTAATGTATTTGAAAAACAAGATATTTTTTTTTAAATCTGAAGTCTTCATTTAAGTACTACTCTATTCCTGAGTTTATTAAAGCTGGTGTCCTATTACTGATTTTAAATATGCTTTGTTTGCATTTTATTAATTAATTAATGTACTTTATTAATTAAAGAAAATTGCTGCAAATTGCCTTCGGACGTGATATATCGCAGTCTAGCCACAATATTGAAGTGAAAAGCTCATTTTCCCACATTGTCTCAAGAAAGAAGAGTTGACGGATAATTTATTGCCCTGAAAGCACATTGCTCTTATAGACATCTAGCCGAGGTAAAATTTAGATGAATAATTTTTGATAAATAATAGTGATTTATAAATAATTTTTCTATACTTCAAGATTTATTTCATTTACCATAGGACTGGGACACATATTCGTACTCCTACTTCTACATTTATGACTTCAATCGTAAAATTAGTTGAAAATTAGGGAAAAAATAATTTTTAATTTGTAGTTTTCTACAAATTGTTTCTGCATTTGTATTTGGATCACACTCGTAGATCTACTAAATTATTCAAATGTTTTTTCAATTCACAAAATTTATATCTCATAATCCAAAGTATAGGATGGATATTTGTTTCTTGAATTATTGCGCCCTTAATTCCTTTGCGAAAATTATTTTCTTTGAATGATATCAAAGCAATGATCCTAATAATACTCTCGTATTTAAAAAAAATAAAATTATAATTATCCAGATACAATAGAACTCACAAATTGAACCAAAATTTAAAAAATGAACTTTTATGAACAATATATTGTACGGGGTTGATATTCAACAAAATGTGGAAAATACATATAAATTAAGATAAATTATAAATTTGGAAATGAACAAATATATATTTGTAACAAATTTATCGTATCATATGAACAATTAGTATATGTTATTCATTATACGGAGTTTTGGCAGATCGTTACCAGATTTCTTATTGGATTCTTACTAGATTTTTATCAAAGACAAATTTTCAATAGATTATTGAATTAAAAAATTCAACCATAATCAATTAATATAAAGAAAATTATTTGTTATGTAGTTCTATTAGCCAGTGGTCTAATTTGTGACTTAACCACCTGCTCGCCTCGGATCATGGGTTGCAAAATGTCATTGAACCTACGTTCGATAAAGGGTCGATTTTTGCTTCTAGCTTTCGAAATCTCAACGATGAAAGCAATTAATTTATTTAAAGTGGGTGTCAGAAAACGTATACGGGGCGAATACACCCTTAAATGTCTCCCGACATTCGACAGACGGCTTTAGTCGCCTTCTAAATTGAACAAAGCCTTACAGTACTCAATTTTGTAATGACTCGCTGGAAGTGGCACTTTTGGGATAAAAATGAAAAATTTGAAATAAAAAATGTATATAAATAGATGCTTATATTATATATACACATATTCATATAAAAATGTGATTATATATACCAAACTATACTTTACAAAAACAACTGAAATTATATTGTAAGCAAAGAAGGTAATATAATTAAGTCATGCAATTTTAAGTATTAATTGAATTTTATTTAATATTTGCACTTATTGACCAGTTCCAAAATACAACTCTATATATATATATCGCTTTTTTTAATTTTATTGGTTTTATTTCATATTATTAAATCATAGATTTGTAAATGGTTGAAGCCGCGGTTTCCAACCTGTGAAGCGTGCCAAATAACCCAAAATTATTGAAATGATATTAAAAAATAAATAAAAAATTCCTAGTTTTTGTATTTTCACATAACTGACATTAGAAATCACTTTGCAATAATTTGTAGTGTCAACTAATAATATTAGTAGACTGATTATCAAAGTAAATTGTTAAAAAGATGAGGGAATCACAACCTATTTTTTTATTAGAGGGGAGGGAGTATGGTTTGAAAAAGATTGTAAACCACAATTGGTTAAAGTATAAAGTTTAATATTGATATAATTCAGAATTGTTTCTACTATTATGATTATTACTCGATTACAATTATTATTATTTCAATGAATTAGTATAATTTTTTTTTTTTGATAGTTCTTCAAAATAAATTATGATTTAATAAGATGAAATGCAATTACGACTACTTAGTTTATTATATATTTCAAGTATGATAAAAAATTTAATTTTTAAACTCTCAGAAATTTAATAATGGCACTATACTCGTAAATGTGAAAAATGATACCATAACTTGATTTATGAGTGCACAGGGTAGTAAATTAAACCATAAAATGAGAATCCTGTTCAAAATTGTTATTTTCAGTTTTTATTAATAAACTGAAGTGCTCATATAGTTTATATAAGGTTGATAGCTAAAATATAATAGTAACTATTGGAGTGTAGCAAATTTTTGAATAATAATAAAATTTAGGACATAAAACGTTTTTGGAAGTACCTATATAGAACTTTTGAGTAC
>NW_020539724.1:11937334-11969863 GCF_003426905.1 Ctenocephalides felis | reverse complement strand
TTTCAAAAGTTGTGTGGTCGGAAGAATCCTAATATTTTATGAGCTGTTGGAGGGCGCAAAAACTGGAAAAACTAACGTTTGTCCTTGTTAACAAAGACAAAGAAAAATAAAGGATGGTAGTAAAGGTCATATGGGATAATGAAAAGTACAAGGTTTTCTGTGACAATGAGAGATATTACCTCAATATACGATATAAGATACTTGCTATAGTTCTAACATCTTAAATTATTTTAATATTTACCTTACTACCAACTTTGACAATTTTCCGACTTCATCCATCCATATTCTGCTACAATTTTCCGCGGAAAATTATCACTCGAGCCATTATGCAAGAATGAAGGCGGCTGAAAAGCTGAAGAAGCGTAAGAAAGTTATCAAACAATCGAGATAACTTATTTTTAAACTTTTCCGAGCAATAAAATGACATATTACTCAGTCGGAAAATATAGCAAACTCGCTATGAAAATTGTTTGTCATGTGTCGCTGGAAAAAGATAAATGAAAAATTTCCATGCAAATGCAAGTCCGATGTTTTCATTAGCCTTCCTGACGGGTGCATGCTGGATATAAAGGAAAGTTGAATATAGGGAAATGCTTTTGTTACGAAAATCAAATATTTACCAAAAATTATTTTTATAAAGTCGTATTTATATTTTATAAAGCAATTGAAATGTTGGAACTATATAAGCCGGATAAAAAAAATCCACATGTCATATATATATATATGATGAGAAAATATAATACATGTAGTGAAACACTACAGAAAGTCATGCCACTTGTCCTAACACCAGTTTTTTCACAAACCAATTGACTTTTCACAAAAGGAAAAACAGGGCCAAGTAAAAAATAATACACATTTTCCCAAACGTAAATTTTGAAATAAAATTAAGTAGTAATGTAAATATTTAAATAATATTAATACTAAAATAAAGCAAAAATTTCAATAATATTTTGGCTTACTTCAATAGAATTCAGTTTAATATTATTTATGCAATTATTTTATTCAACAATATTTTTAACGAAAAAAATATTTTACTTACTAAATTTTGATTGACCTAATGAAATCTTATTTCATAATAAAATAGTTTTTTAATTTCACTAAAAAGTAATATCAATACATTCTATAAAATTTTAGTAAGTTTTTATAATAACAAACAGTTGTGGACTATCTATAGTACATTTTATATCAGTTATTACTTTTGAATATTGTTTCATATATGTCATTTTTCATATTTTTCCCCAAGGGGTAGTTTCAACCCTGTCAGTAGTGTTATTGTCGTATATAGGCAATTTTCTATTGGTTTCCACTTGATCTCCTCGGTGATGATACAAAAGCTCACATGTCGTTTTTCGTTATTTTTCAATTTAAAAAATATTTGCTTTGTTGCCAAAATAGATACAAAATAGTAAAACAAACCCTTTGTGACCAACATTTTTTTAAACAATTATTACTAAAAAATATAGCTTTTGATATCAATTTTAGCAGTCAATTCTTGGAATAAAAAAGTAAAAATAAAATATAATTTATCTTTGTTAGTTATGATATCAGATTAGTGTCATCATTTAGCAGAAGGAAGTATTTAGAATATAAAGTTAATAAATACAAAATTATCAAAAAAGCTTAGAGCACTTTTTCGTTATGTATTTTATTTTTATATTCGACGAATTATGTGTATATATATATAGATATAAACATTATATATTAGTCAATTTTCCAAATAAATCATCAAAGGGATACTAATTAACAGTTTGACAAATACTTTCTGAATAACTTTGTACGATGACTAAGAGTTTATACTTCTAACAAAATCTGTAAGATAAACAGGAAACTTGAAACTGCAAACCTGTCTGCAAATAAGCTAAAATTAACTAAATAAGTTAAAATAACATGAACAAAATAGTAACTAAAATGAGATCACTGAGAAATAATTTAATATATTAAAAAAATGATAAAAGTAAGCACTTATAAAATTATAAAATATTAATTGAGTTGGTTATCGTGCATATTATTTAAATCAAAGTATTTATACTGAATTTATTAAACTGCTCGGTGTGTTTGTGATTTGTTTTTTATAAAATTTACTTGGCAACTAAGTAATTGCGGATTTTTTTAGAAAACTTTATTTTACAATGAATTGTTCATTTTGATCAATGGTTTTTTCGAGCATCTCCATTACACTTTCAAAAAGCTTTTTTTTTATTAGCAAAAAACTGATTCAGGTATAATTCAAATGCGAACAAATTAATTTTTGTATAGATCATTATTTCAATCTGTACCTCACATATTACATAATATTCTAGGTCAGTTATCCTGCTCTTGGAAAATTGCATAAAATATTTTTTTCCCCGAATTTTCATTCCTCCTCGTGGAATTATCTTCAGCTTTAGTGATACGAAAACGGGCGTGACGGGTGTAGTTAAAAACTTTTGTGCAAAACACATTTTCATGTTTTTGCTTTTAATAGCCGAGTCCGTTTAAGGGCATTTGCTCGTCACTTGGACTAAGTGCTCTTGTTCAGGGTGAGGGGCGGCTTTTTGACCGAGGCCTTGTTACCGCAGGGTTAAATTGACATATATTTAAGACACATGTGGGGTTAACGACTCGGTGGACCATCATAAGTCATGCTCGGGAATTTTCCATAATCCGCTGATGAATTGGCGACGGGGGTAGAAGACTGAAAATTAAAAGTCAGGAGATTACAATTCCATATTGATTTTTTAATTATTTCAATAAAACTTGCGTTACAACGATGTAATTTAAATTTTTACCCACAAATTTGAGTTTTTTAATTTTTTTAGCAGTCTATGCAAAGTGCATTGACCTAAATTGGTTGGCAATAAAAAGGATAACTATTTGTTGATAGCTGCTTCTATTTTATTATTAAAATTAACAAGTTTTTTGTAAAAATTGACTACTATTTTTTACATATGTTGTAGTATTATAGTTAATTTATATATATATATATATATACAATTTTTTTTACATTCTATTTCCATACGAAGTTTGATGAATTGCGCACTATCTAAAAGTTAATATTAAGACCTAAAACTTTCAGAGAATTTTTTTTATCAATTTGGAACCATTTGACTACTTGGGAGCAAGGAAATTCGAAAATGTCCATATTAACAACATAAACATACTACTAGAGAATTATAAGTCACATTGAAAAATGAATATTTTCAGTTTCCTTAACTTGACTTAACAATTTTGTCCTAACAAATTCTAACCCTAAAAAGTAAATAAAATAGTATACATTGAATATTGTGATAATTTTAATTAAAATTTCAGTAGGTGCTCAATACATTTTATTAAAGCTCATTCTCAAACCATTCTCTTCAAACTTGCCTCACAAAAAAGTTCTAGGTCAAATGTCTACAACTATTCAAATTTTTGTAGTTTTGGTGTATTTTTAAAATTTGTTGCTATACAGTGGTGAAGAATATATTCTATCTATTTTTATCTAAGTTCAAAATCAAATTATAACATCTTGTTTTTAGTAAATAGATCTTTTATCCCCAGGATATATAAAAATACCAATACGTCTTCAACAAACATGCAAATATTTGACTTTAGATATGATATTTGCGAATCCTTTGAGAATTAGAAATATGTACTATGCTTCAAACGATATCAGTTTTGTATCAAAATGTATATTATCGATTGCTGAACGATATGCCATTTGATTGAATTTTATGATAATGATGTAACGATTTAACAGAATTATTATTAATGTCCGTGGATTCTGTGAATTGTATTATTCAAATTTCTGCAAATTTCTAAATTTCGTTGATGTTATTACTAGGCGTGATGTACATGGTAATTATGTGAAGCCAATGATTGGATAATCATTGACAAAAGCATGTAAATTGTAATTATAATATGTTTATTAATAGACCATAGGAAGTCAAAGTTAAATGGAAAACGCACGAGAAGCGACGAAAAATACTAGTTAAAATATCATTAATTTATTGAAAATATAGTTTTTTCAATAAATTTTTATGCTAGATTACTTTGATATTTATTTTTCCTCCGTTCAAATGAATTTTTAATCGCATCACATTACAATTCACAATTACATCTTAATTTACCTATTATTCTACCTACTATATTACCGTTTGGGTCTGATGATAAAATTTTATATATTTTGTTATCTCTTCAATATATTTGACATATTTTTAAATATCTTCAGAAACCCTTGGTATGTATAAAAATTATATATTTACCATGTTTGATTAATTTCCTTCATTACCAAAATGTCAACCCCGATTAATTGTTTCGGCTGATGATTTTCCGTCATTTTTTCCAAGGTGAGAAACGCCAACGCTTCATCGCCTCGCGTGACAAAGTTATGTACACGTTTCTGGTGTTATTATGAATTTTGCATGATCATAAATATTACAACGACGCATACCTTCAAAAACCGATGCCTAAGAAGATACAACTCCGACATAATACCTAAAGATTCAGTCCACGACAGGAAAATGTAACATAGAACCATTTCGCAGAACAATTCGAAGATATTTCAATGAAAATATACAAACGAAGTTATCTTCGACTCGCTGGAAATCGAGAGATGCTCCTTGATTTTGCGATAGCATTTTGATTGGCAATTGGCGAACAACCTTTGTAATGGATCAAGGGAATTTTTGTACAGAGTTTTAGAATTCATTATCATCTAATGTATCAATTTAAATTGTTTTAAAATTTATTCATTCATAAACATCGATGCAATAGTCTACCTAAAGTAATCTTTTTTACTTTAAATTTATGACTTTTACTTGAAATGATACCCAAAATGACCATTTTTAGCAAAACAAAGAAAATAGGGTATTAGTACTAGATTTTGTTAATTTTTTTTTATAAATGATCTTGAACGTCCCTTGAATTGGTAGTACGAGCTGTGGGCTTCCAATCTTGTTCCAAGTTCTCTCGGACACCCTGATGCCAAGCAGTAGTGATATAATTTTTTCACTTGAAAATATAGATAGAAATGTGTTTTCCACAATTTTCCTTCTTCTCCCACGTATGATACAAAGTTTGTTAACACAAGTCTTTATAGTTCCTAATTTTGCCATTACCCCGGATAAAATAATATTGCTTACTTTAGGTTAATGACATTTTCGAACTCAAATGATACTCAGAATGACCATTTTTTAAAATAACAAAGAAAATAGAGTATTTGTACCAGATTTTTTGAAATTTTTATAAGTGGCCTTGAACTCCTTGAATTTCTAGTAGGGTAATTTTCCGTATTTCCAATCATAAGTTTCAGGTTCTCTCAAGCTGCCTGATGCCAAGCAGTAATGATATAATTTTTCACTTGAAAATATAGATTATTCTGAGAAATTTGTTTCTATTATAAACCGGAACTATTCAAAAATATCACAGCTAAAAATAAGTAAGATTCTCTTTCCTCTCCTACGTATGATACAAAGTTAGTTAACACAAGTCTTTATAGTTCCTAATTTCACCATTACCCCGGATTATATTATACTCGTATAAACCACATCGTGGCTTGGAACTTTCTGGAATCTTGCCAAAGTTTACTTTAAGAGTTGAAATACAATATGACACATGACATATGACATATCACTTCTCGTTCTTTATCATCACCATTGCCATGAGCATAACATTATGATCGTAGAATGAAATCGTCATTCTGCTACACTTCATTCAATGAGTCCTAAAGTCTTCACAAAATATATGGCAGAAATACCAGAAAAAATAAATAGCTTACATATCGTAGGGCGGTTCGAATAATGAGACGGAACCAGGGTAAATAGAAAAAGGTTTACGGTTTTGGGGATGATGTGCAAGGGAAAACTAAGGGGTACAAATTATACAAACATATATAAATATACAGTAAAACTCCGTTAAGACGATTTTTTAGGGACTGCCAAAAATAAAAATGCGTATTACGAGGGATGGAAACAATATGTATAATTTTATTTAGCTCATCAACTTGATCAATATTTCAGACAAGACATTAAGGCAATAATTTTTATGCAAGTTTAGTCCAACTTTTAAAATTACTTATAATGAAGAATGAATAAAGTTTCGAAATTAAATTAATTTTAATTGATCGAAAGTTCACCAATTTTGTTTATAGAAACTATTTTTAATATTTCTCACAACTGCGTCGTGATGGAAATGTAGAAGATATTTATCGATCTATCGGGTAATTAGTAATTTTGTAGCGATTCAAATCAGCCTTGATGACAAAAACAGTAGAATGTCATGACATCTAATTTTGTAAACTAATTTAATGGTTGATTTTTTTACATATTTTTTTAAATGTATACGAGAGTTTATTTATTTAATAAATTACCACATTGGTGACCCCAGCGTGATTTGAACACCTCACGATTATTATCTAATTGAAACTTTGGGTCAAAACAATTTATTATTGCCAATATGGTCATCATAATTTCTAATTTAATTCATATTGGCTAATATTATTAGCTCATCAATTAATTGTAAATAAATAACTATCTTTGTTTATGATTTTACTACGACCTGGTGCTAATTTGGTCCCTTGTTTTAGAGCTTCTAATCAAGCTGTGTTCTGTATATATTAAATTCATAACAGTTTAACCTGCAATGTAATTAACTGGACAATTTCATTTAATGTTTCATTTGACTCTGTGATGTGGTAAAGACCTTATATGTACGCTTTGTCACCGAAAATCGTTCCAGGAAAACCGTCGTACATAGAGTAAATGATGGAAATCAACCTTTCAATTTTGATAGTAAAGGTAAGATAGTGGTTTAGGTAAATACCTGAGATAATAAATACTTGAAACTTTTTATAATGTTTAGTTTTTTTACCTGTTTTTCTCGTTGAGTTTGTGCAAGGTTGTTCAATTTTTTTTCTTCCAAATTTTAATAAAATATACTACTACTACTAATTTACCAGGCTAATAAGATAGAGCAAGGATAAAGTATATATAACATTTTTTTATGTTGTAAATACATTTATGGTTTTCATGGTCAACGACCTTTAAAACTAATCCACATATATTCTATTATTGCATTTTTTTCTTCTAATGGTCGAAGCCACAAAAATTGTATCTCATTTTTCAAACTGGGCGAAATTTGTTGGCGCTCCTTCTCATGTTGTCATCAACCTTTCAATTTTGATAGCAAAGTTACATAGTGGTTTAAGTAAATACCTGGGATAATAAATACTTGAAATTTTTTATAAAGTTTAGTTATTTTACCAGTTTTTCTCGTTGAGTTTGTGCAAGGTTGTCCAATTTTTTTTCTTCCAAATTTTAATCAAATATACTACTACTAATTCACCAGGCTAATAAGATAGTGCAGAGATAAAGTATATATTACAATTTTTTCTATAATATAAATACATTTATTTTTTATGGTCAATGACCTTTAAAACTAATTCACATATCCTATTATTTCATTTTTATCTTCTAATGGTCGTAGCCACAAAAATTGTATCTCATTTTTCAAACTGGGCGAAATTTGTTGGCGCTCTCTTCTCATGTTGTGACACCCACAAACGGTCTCGCTTTAGGTTATTCATGTTCTCCCCTTAGCCGAACCGAATGAATCTTCGGTGGCAGATTTTGCATCTTGCTTATTTCTCGAGAAATGGGCAGAATTGAACTAGAGGGAAAAATAAAAATAAACTTTTATAAATAAGGAAACTTTGAATTGCAACTTTTTATCTATATTTCTTAGAAATTTGAACTTAAAATGATTAATCAAGTCTTATGATTTTTGCTTATAAGATATTATACTTGGAAGTAATGGTGAAATTATTTTGTAGATGGATTTTTATAAGTTTGAGTAAAACAAATATTTGTATTTGTTGACAAAAATAGAGAGGACAGAGTATTAAAATTTGAAAAGTTTTCAAATAAAATTGAAACTGGTGGGGTGTGTGGCATCGTGTCTTAAGGCAAATGGCTGGAACTTCCCGTACCGTAACGAAATGTTTGAGGAATATTAAATGCTTTCAAATAGACTGTTATAAATAAATACTCTAACATTGTCTAATATTCATAAGAATATTATAATTTATAAAAATATTATTTATAAGAGTTATATAAACTGAATTGCAAAGTTGAAATTATTTGTTTAAAGTATATTAGAACTTTAGTCAGAATTAAAAGTAAAATCTCAATTATTTTCGACATACAAAAAAAATTTTGAAACAATTTTTTTTTCCAAAATCGATTACTTTGTTAAAACAAGCAGAAAGTTCTTTGAATCATTTAAATCGGACCCTTAGTTCTCTCAAAAACTGCATTTTTTGCACATTTAGCTCTGTATCTTTGCAATGGCTGGACCTGCCTTTGCCAAAACTAATCATCTCTTTTTCCAATCATTACAAATTGAATGTATTTTAGATCATTCAAATCGGATGCTCCGTTCTATCAAAAAACTCGATTTCTATTTTCTCCACTCTTTGCTCTTTATCCCCGTAACTGCTGGACTTACCTTTGCCAAAAACTAATCAGCACATCTCCCTATCAATAGGAATCGAATGTTTTTTGAACCATTTAAATCGGTTGATCCGTGCGCCCGAAAACGTGACTGGAAAATTGTATCCATACATACATACACACACATCCATTTTTTCTGAGGTATGCCAAAATGTTCAGAAACCTTCAAAACGAGAAATGCAAAAATTTTCAATTTCGATTTTTGGACGATTACAATAACTTACCCTACGGGAAGTTAATAAAATTCAATTTATCTACAATGCGACAGCATATACTTTTATTGATAAAAAATTGAAGTTCTGGAAAATGCTCGGAATCCTCGAACCTTGTAAAAAGCGGTCGCTAAAATTGTCGTTGGGGTCCAGTAGACCCCAGGTGCACAAGAAGATTTAAGATTTCTTTTTGCATATTAAATCAATATTTTCTAGAATCTTTTATCTTTTCCTTTGTTTATTCAAGTCCATCTCTTACAACCGATGTCGGTCGTTTATTGAGACGAATGTTACACAAAATTGTACGCCAGAAGTGTTTTAGCCGGCAGAAGGCGATACGCTCGTCTTGTAATGAATTCGAAGATGAGTCGGAGATTCTCTTACAATGATATTCATTACTGTTTCCACTTTGTTATTATCTTTCGCGTAATCAGGTTTGAACTCTTGATACTATTAAATATCACTTTGCGAGAATACGCCCACGAAACGGTTTATTTACATATATGAAATGGGGGGTGAGAGATAAAAGTTTGATTGCAAGAGGGAAAAATTTAGAAGGAAATTTAAATGAAGAGCACTGGTTTAGAGTTGATCATATTTTGCTTTTAATTTAATGAAGGTGGAAACTCTGTGCGGTAATAGGCAAAAGTGTACTTAATGGTCGACTGTCGTGGGCAACTCTACTCTAAACCTTCACACAAAATATTTAAAATACAAAGGCTTTCAGAACTTAAATTTCTGTTCACCATTCAAATCTTTTTTACAATTTTTAGCAAATATCATCTATACTGAATTTTAAAAATTAAATATATTTTATATTTTACTAAACAGCAATCCAAATGACTGCTAACACATGACAAATACTTACAAAATCTTTGGCAATGATCAGAGATAACGTATTAACTATCAAAGAAAGTTTGCACTTATAAATCTGAGAATATATTATTTTATGGAAAAGGGGTAGTTATATATTTATTATACTTTACCAAGATTGTGACAAGAATGTTGAATCGGTTCTTTCAATAGTTTTTGAGACATGCGACATACCTTAACAACTGAACTTGTCCGGTATTGGCGATTACGGACCAACACACTCTGACCTGAAACTAGCCTAGTTTCAGGTTGAGAGCACGTTTGGCCTACCGAATATTTAAATTGTTGCACCATGGTATCATGGTAAAAACCCAGTTTGCGATTGTGATAAAACTTAATACTTTGTTATTATACGAGTACTTTACTAAGATTGTGACAAAAATTTAAAATTGGAACATTCAATAGTTTTTGAGATATGCGAGGTTCATGGGTGGCTGGCTCCGCTCTCAATACTAGTATTGAAACAGTTTGTACGTTTTTAAAAATGCATAATTTGATTTTGATGAAACTTGACATACATTGTTACTACACTTTACTAAATATTTGACAAAAATTTAAAATTGGAACATTCAATAGTTTTTGAGTAATGCGAGGTTTATGGGTGGCTAGCTTTGTTTTCAATACTAGTATTGAAACAGATTGTACGTTTTCAAAAATGCATAATTCGATTATGATAAAACTTGACGTACATTGTTACTACACTTTACTAAATATTTGACAAAAATTTAAAGATGAAACATTCAATAGTTTTTGAGATATGCGAGGTTGATGGGCGGCTGGCTCCGCTCTCAATACTAATATTGAAACAGATTGTACGTTTTCAAAAATGCATAATTCGATTTTGATGAAACTTGACATACATTGTTACTACACTTTACTAAATATTTGACAAAAATTTAAAATTGAAACATTTAATAGTTTTTGAGATATGCGAGGTTCATGGGTGGCTGGCTCCGCTCTCAATACTAGTATGGAAACAGACTGCATGTTTTCAAAAATGCATAATTCGATTTTCATGAAACTTGACATATACATTGTTACTACACTTCACTAAATATTTGACAAAAATTTAAAGTTGAAACAATCAATAGTTTTTGAGATATGCGAGACTGCTTAACAACTGAACTTGTCCGGTATTGGCGATTACGGATCAACACCTTCTAACCTGAAACTAGTCTAGTTTTAGGTTGAGAGCACATTTGGCCTACGGAATATTTAAACAGATGCACCTTGGTATCTTCTCAAAGGCGGAGTTTCCGAATTTGATGAAACTTGGCACACATTGTTAATAACAATTCGCAAGAGCCGTGTTTGAGAAGATATAACTTATATATCGCAATTATGCTTACATTTTGCTCCAAAGTGCAATAAATGTTTCATGGGCTTTAAAAATTCTATTATTTTGTACACAACACAACAGTTTTTTTACAGTTTGGCAATAAAAGTACGAAGACACGTTATGGAATTTTAAATGGTAATGGTACGATGTTCTATATTCGTCTAATTTTTATGCTCTATGAAACATAATACAAAATTAATTCTCTATAAAATTATGACTGTGCAATCAAATGAGTATTTTAGGATAGCATATACGAGATTCTATATATTATTTTTAGCAAATTATTTTTAGCTATCAATTCCTAATCTTGTTTCAAATACTTCTAGTTCTATGTAACATTTCGTTTATATATAAGTCCACGTTATTACATCATGTGATGATTTTGTCTTGTCTCGAAGAAAGCCTACGACGGTAGGAAAAGTTGCCCTATATGTTTCCAACGACCCCGGGCGTACATTTGATTGGATCGGATGGGCGCTAATCTCGTCAACTGAACGCCAAAGAAATAATAGTAACGTCGGAACATACTTCCTACCTTGGTAAAGGAAAGGGTTAAGAAGGTACTACACGTGCTGGGAAAAATGAGAAAATGTAAAAAAAAATCGAAAAATATTTGCGTTATGAAGGCGCTTTTACAATGAAAAATTAGGTTGTAAAATTTTATCCACGTAGCGAATTTTTGTGGAATTTTGTCAAATTTTGTGACTATTTTTTTTTCAAGATTTTTTCCTCTCTACAATGTACTCTAATGGCATAGTTCCTCCTTTACGCAATATCACGTAGAATCCTCGTAAGCTCTCACTTTATAAGATGCTTATAGGTTTTATGTTTATTTTATAAGCGTCATAACGCGAGATATACAACATAATAATAATAATGAAAATAATATAATATTGTATTGAATGGAGGAAAAAACATAGTATTGTATCTTTTATACTTGGTTGTTGGAAATATATTTTGTATGTAGTTTGGGTTATTATGGAAATGATTTTCTATGATCTGTTGCTTCAATCGAGATTTTCTTGGAAGTTATTCAAATTTAAGTTTGCAGTTTCCAATTAAAGTTATGTTGGGAATTAAATTCTGTATCGTAGGAATATGACATTTGTACGTCGATATGAATGTGATATGTTCTATTCACATTTTTATTTGCAAGTGCATTTCAAAATGTTCAAGATTATTTCATTAATTGGAATAATACAATAATGTTTAATTTCTCCTTAACATAATTTTATAAAACGTAATAAATATAAACAAATTTTATATTATAATTTATTTTTTCGAATATATTAAAATGAATTATGTTTAAAGGAATTATTAACTTTCTGAAGAATTTAGTTTTTTTCAGAAAATACGACTTACTAATTTTGTTCTCGACGTTTCAAGTCACTCTAAATTGTTTAAGACCAAATATGAAAAAAACACCTTTTCCGAACGTATTTTCGTTTTATTATGTTGGCCATGAAGGTGACAACCTTCAGGGCATTAAACTTTACACGGAATGGTTGCTACTCCTGGTAGAGGGGGTAGCGGAATGTTTTAATTGAACTAGTTGTTCACTTCTAAAAGAAAAGTCCGCTTAATAACATGTATAATAAATAATAAATAAATATACCTTCTTCACTTATAACTTAGTAACAAATCAGTGATTGTAATTAGAACTGCAACAAATACATAATATACAAACAAGTCAGTGTTTAATACAGTCCACAGCTACAAGGGTTAAATTATAATCCAACAACCTGAATTATTAAAGAAGAGTTTTAATAAATACGTAACATAAATACACATCTGTTGATTTTTTTTTGATAATTTATTTAAACTTTATATGCTGACAGAAAGAATTCAAAACATATTCTTGCCATTTGACAAAATTCAATGAGGATTCGTGCTGTTTAGTGCATCGATTCGACGACCTGTTTTCTAGAATTTGCAAAAAAGGCAAAAATTTTCGTCCAGGTTTTTACCATAAAATTGGAACGTATTTAAAAAATTCAAAAACTGTTTGATATACTGGCAAAAATGCTGATGAAGATCAGTCTGTATCTTCATAATTAATTATAAATTTTTTGTGCTAATTTTAATGTTTGCAAATTGATAAATAGTCTTCAAATTATATATTATACACCTGTGACAAACAGTTTAATTATAAAAAAATTATAATTCTAACATTATAAGGACCATTATACAGTAAATAGTTACACCTCTAAATTACTCATAAATTAATATAATTCCTATCATGACAGGAAGTTCACGCAACTTTCAAGTCAAAATGCTAGTTCCACCCACTTTAAATTTTTCTGCACCCTATATTATCAATAAATATAAAATATTAATCACAGTTCTCGGACTTTTCATAAAAGGTATCACCCGCATTTTAAATATACCTACCGTGGGCTCAAATAGCTCCAAAAGTCGACCTTAGGGACTCTACTTCTCGCCGGCGTCTCTCGCGGGACCCATGCATATATGGAGGATTTCTGAATCCGTTTTATTTTCGGCCAACATGCCTCTGACATTAATAATTTACAAAGTATCCTTATGTTTAGAAATGCTGTTTCACGAGTCCTGCGAAACGTACCGCGGCTGCTTGACACGTTATTTGATTACACAATTTCGGTTATCCAGTTAATATGGTAATATGACGTCAAGACAGCCCCACAGTGATATATGTAGTTATAGTCGAATGAAATTTGTAATTGTAATTTGGTAATGGAAATACAGTAAAAAAAAATGAGATATAGAAATATCTCTGGGTGCGTTTTGCTCGAAATATCCATATGCATGACCATTAGAGTGTTCATATTATTTTTTATGGTGCACTTTTTTTCAAAAATATATTATACTATGATAAATATTTTCACAAATGGTTAAAATATATTTTTAGCTGTTTTGTTACTTATTTATCTAATATAATGCTAAAGTTAAATGTCTGTTCGCCAGATACAACTTCTATTGTTAAAATATCGATAAAATGCAATTGGCGCCAATTGGACTTTTATACACGGGTGCACACTTTATGATCTCTCTACAAAAGTCAATAAATGCTACTACTACCATAGAAATATTTTGTGAATATTTGGAAATTTGAGAAATAATAGAAAATAGTAAAATGTTTTTTTTAATTATTTCACGACATCCAAGTCTTTTGTATTGCTTGGCACCAAAATTGGAACAAGTATATGTGTATATGAGCCTAAATTTGACCTTTTGATGAATTTTCAAAAACTGCTGCAAAATATTTTGAAATTATTTGATATTGGCTATATCAAAATTTGAAACTTCTCATACCACAATTTAAAAAAAAATGCTATTTCAATTCGTATTGGTTGGGTAAATTACTCAGACATACTGTAAAATTTTTGCAAGATATTTTAAAATAACTAGCGGGGTGCATGGCATCGTGCCTTAAAGCAAATTGCTGGAACTTCCCGTACCGTAACGAAATGTTCGAGGAATATTAAATGTTTTCAAATAGATTATTATAAATAAATACCGTAACATTGTCTAATATTTATAAGAATTATATAAACTGAATTGCAAAGTTTAAAATATTTGTTTAAAGTATATTAGAACTTAAGTCAGAATTACAATTAAAATCTGAATTATTTTCGATATACATTTTTTTCCAAAAGCAATTATTTTGTTAAAACAAGCAGAAAGTTCTTTGAATCATTTAAATCGGACGCTTAATTCTCTAAAAACCTGTAATTTTTTGCACATTTAGTTCTGTATCTTCGAAAACGCTGGACCTGCCTTTGCCAAAAACTAATCACTACTTCTCCTCCCCATTACAAATTAAATGTTTTTTGGATCATTCAAATCCGATGCTCCAATCTCTCAAAAACTCGTTTCTATTTTCTGCATTTTTTGCTCCGTATCTCCGAAACGGCTGGACCTGCCTCTGCCAAAAACTAATCAGCACATCTCCCTATCAATAAGAATCGAATGTTTTTTGAACCATTCAAATCGGTTGATCCGCGCGCCCAAAAACGTAGACGAAAATCTGTTTCCATACATACATACACACACACATCCATTTTTTCTGAGGTATGCCAAAATGTTCAGAAACCTTCAAAACGTTAAGAAATGCAAAAATTTTCAATTCTGATTTTTGGCCGATTACAATAACTTACCCTACGGAAAGTTAAAAAGCCACTTACAACTAGTTTTATTAGTAGCAGATCTTGGGGAGTTAATAGACCTATAACAAAAATTAAAATATATATTATATATTATACAGGGTATTCCAGAACTCGAAGTGAATCCGAAACGAAATGATAATATATAAATGATAATTGATAATAAAACTGTTCCAAACAACGTGAGATATTTTTTTTAATACTACAACCCCGTTTTGCATTTACGTTGAGTTCTGGGATACCCTGTGTAGTAAAATTCTGAAATAAAATCTTTAATGTAAAATTTGATTATTTGGTACTCTTGCTTGTGCTGATTACTAATAAGTAGCAGCAAATTATTCAAATAAAATTTAAGTATTTCATGTATTTTCATGAAATTGTGAAAATTGTATGGGTCTATTACCTCGGTGGCATTTCCTGGATTACCAATCCATCACAATTTGGCTTATGTGTTAAATTAAGTCGAATCTGCCTTTTGCTACCTACATGAGTTTACATTTGTTTGCTTTCAAGAAAAGGGCTCGTGACGAATTTATATGGAACGAAGTAGAGAAGATTCACTTATTTATGTTGTGTCTTGTTGATTTTACTAATTGTGAGATTGCCTTAGCTCGCTACTAGGGATTTAAAGGATATCGGTATGTGTAATTCCTACAAAATTACATGACATTGACTTTGGATGTTATAAGATTATTAGCTAATATTAGTATACACGTGTAGAAAATTTGCAGATTCGAGCCGGGAGGATGGTGTTGAACTAAATGTACAAATGAGTTTAATCGAGATAATTTAATATTAAGATTGCGTATGTGAAGTATATGCACAAAATAAATTTAATCAAGAATATTTAACATGTTTTGTTATATAGCATATTACAGAATTTAATTCTGGACAGAATGATCAGAACAAGGTGAACTTTTATCAGTCTGCGCCTGGTGTCTGTCTTTTTTACTAAGGAAAATTAGAATATTTTTTATTAGAAAAATTCAAATTTAAGTCTGTTTCTCCAAAAATTTTAAGTAATTATAACAAAGATTTTTCTCTTCGGTATGCTCTACATTACATCTTGTGTTGGAAACTTGCTAAAAATGATAGTGTGGACTTTTAATAATTTTTCTAAATAATTTCTGTGTTAAAAAATTGTCATTTATCATTATATTAAGTTTTATGATACTGTCGTCAGAAATAATTCATCAACGTTCTCTACAACAAATTATTACAGAGATATGCTAATAAGTACTTGGTAACAGATGAATGAGCAACAATATAGCAATTCTCGAATGTGTTAGATGTATGCAAATAGGGTTCAAGTTTGTATTATGCGAAATGTATCTTCCAATTTGTATTAATTTAGAGTTTGTGGTAACTCATACTTACTTTTATCACTTTCAATTTAGAAAATTGGGAAAGATCAACTGAAAAATACTGTAGATCAAAATTTAGGCACTTGATAGTTTGTAACTCTTAGTCAATGAAAATTTATTTTATGGGCTTATTTATTACTTAGTATATCTATTACATTTTATTGTATATTCTCTGGAATATTTTAAGGGCTCCTGGTTTGTACAGTATGGTCAAATCTGCATATTCCAACATACGTTTAATATGCAATGTGCAAGCTGGATGTTATTACGTCCATATGCATTCAAATAAGGCGGCTAGACTAACTTGTTAAGTATTAGATAAAATTAATATTATTCAGAAATTAGGTCTTTGACTTCTGTAGAACTCGATGATTATGCAGAAAATGTAGGTAGATGAAATTTTTAATAGTTTGCATAGTAAAATTAAATATTAGATTGCTTACTTGATTTAAATTAAAATAATAAGAGCAATGCACTTTCATATCCACATCAATGGGTTCTTTATAATTGCAATGGTTCTTTATTTTGTTCAAATTGATTTTTTATTTGTGTAGGTTGCCGAATTGTTTCGACTATATATCGGTGTCATGACAAAATGATATTGCAAATTGTCCTGATTTTACATAAAGACATTTGGCAAATATACCGAATCAAGAATCGAATCCTTATTGAAACGGTTTATCCTCGACCCTCATTTGTTTTGGGTTAGATTGAGAATAGTCTAACAAGGCAAAAAATGGAAGATTTTCCTTGGAGATTAGGATTGATTACTAAAAATATATGCAGTAGATAAAAAATAAAGTTAAATTAAAATTAATAATTAGAGAATTACCCTTGTAACTTGATCTGTTTTTATAAGATTCGTACAAGTCACCATTTTTTTTGTTTTATTTTATCTACATTTTTTTTAAATTGAGAATAGGACATATTAATTAATAAGCGTTATGTCTTTGCAATAGCTATATAAATTTATAAATGTTAGTTTTCCCAAAAAATATATGACCCTCACATTGCATATCTTTATCCCATCGTTGCGACATAAACGATTTACGATGAATCCTATAATCTGAATTTGATGAAATTTTCTTTATGTGCTTACGGATTTTATTATTGAAGATTTTCTGTATCTCATTTTATTTAAGTACTTTAATTTGACTTATAGAAATACACAATTTGACACATTTTCTGTACACTGCCCACATATGTTACGAGCCTACATATTTTATTTCTGATAACTAGGCTAGAAACTTAATTAAAATATGTAAAACTTGACTAGGGTTTAATTTTACTACTACCCACATGATAGAAGAATCTTTCATTCATATAAATATATAAACAGTAACTATTTTTGATTAAAATTTCATAATTTTTTTTACCAAACTCTGGCATTGATGATGCATCAATTTGATGTCTGTGAATGACTATAATTTTCAAGTAAATTACTTTTTAGATATTAAATAATAAGGGGTGATCTATTAAAATTGTATCTCTTTAATTTTCTCCAATTCGTGCCAATATATTCAAGATGTGTTTCCAAGTATACAATTATTCTGCAAACATACGAATTAATCTATCGCCCCCCAAAAACATTTTGAGAACGTTATTTCGAGTGTTTGCCAAGGAACCACTTTTGGGTAGACTTGACAATCAATGAAATTGCTCTCTGAAATTACTATTATTGTATCTTGGTTACTGAACTTAGAGAAAAAAAAATCGATTTGAATATGATTAGAAAGCATATACAAATTTCAGGCGACGTGAATTACATGTTATATTAAGAAGCCACTTTTGCTAAATTTTTCTAAGTGTTCTTATTTTCTTCCTAACAACATTTTTAATGCATAGTGGTAGATAGTGGTATATTTTAGATTTGATAGGATAGGAAAAAACAACAACTAGTTCTTAAGTAATTAGGGTTTAAATAATGTAATCTAACTCTAGAGAACAGGATTTTCTAAGTAGTCTAATAATATTATTAGCAGATTCTTGGCGAGTTGATTTGATTAATTGTATAGTCTTCCCTTCCCTTGGACTTTGTTGAAAAATTTCTGTTCTTTTTTTCCAATGTATAAACCTTTTTATTTCATCAAAATATGTCATCAATTTATAATTAAGACAATATTAATATTTAATTTACCTTTAACCCTTTTAATGCCCTTTTCCAAACATTTAATATTTTCGTGTAATATTAAAAAATATGTCCTTTCCTACAACATGTTTTTGACATTTCATTATTACTGTTACTGTTACTCGTGCTAAAAAACACGATCGATTTAATGCGGAAGCTTGAATTGAAGTTTTTATAGAATATATTTTTAAATGATCAGAACCGATAAATCTATTACTTCTACAAATGCTTAAGGATTAAATGTTTTTAGAACTTAAAAGCTTTTAAAGCTTTGACTTTAAACCGCTTTTCCGTTTTAAATTATTTAATTGCATCCGATGCTAAGGCAAATATAAATAAATAAGTGAATTTATATCATGGAGCAGGTATTTAATTATGAAGTAAAGTCTATTGACATTTTGTCTATATGATAGTAAATTATTTACAAAGTAAAATGTGTAACAAAAATGGGCAAAAATCAAACAAAATAATTATAATTTTTTTAATAATATCTCTTGATCATTAGGATCATTCCATATGAATGAAAATTTGATTTATTGTTGGAAATAATTACTCTAACGTGAAACAAAACACATCAATAATTTTTCATGAGTGTCAAAAATTATAAGTACATAATATGTCTGACAAAATTAGAGCACTAATGTCAAATTATTCATTATCTCTTATAAACGAGACCTTTGCAAAATATGGTGTTCGTATTCAAAAACACGAGAATTATGTCTCTTCCGTGGATGAAACTAATTGCGCCAATATCTTGTCAGTGGATCCTGAAGATAGATGTCAATTTGTAAAAAGCACTGCATCTTGCACAGATGCCATCCAAATTATCAACTACATGGAAGTATTTTTCTGTGATCTACAAGAGCATGAATCTTGGAAAATATTTGGATTGTCTCTGTCCATGATTTTGTTCGGCGTCTACATTTTTGTCATCCTTGCCATCACTTCAGAGTACATTTTTTGTCCAGCGTTAGCTGTGATGGCCAAAATATTGCATTTATCAGAAAGTGTAGCAGGTGTCACTATTTTGGCTTTTGGGAATGCTGCTGCTGATATTTTAGGGACTCTTATGGATGTCGAAGAAGAGACTCCTATGATTTATACTGAAATGTTGGGGACAGGATTATTTATATGCTGTATGGTTTCTGGATGCATCTGCTTGATTAAACCATTTGTCGTGAAGCCGCAGGATATTATAAGGGACGTTCTATTTTATATGTTTTCTGTAATATGGATTTTTGGTATCATAATAGACGAATGCGTGGAGATTTGGGAAGCTTTATCATTGCTTGGAATATATGTGATTTATATTATTGTTGTATTGATTATGCATACACATCATACGCGTAAAAAGGGATTTTTGGAAGCGGCGACTATTACTTTTACAATGCCTTTAAAAACTATGACCAAATCGATTTCAGTTGCTCCTTTGAAAGCGTTTCGTTTTCAACAAACAATCATGGCACGATTTGCAGATCAACCACAAACCCAAGAAAGTGCTTCAACCAGCGATATCAATATGTTCAAAGATTTTTTAAATTACATGAAACCTTTGAGCAAAGACGAATGGGTTGCTTTGAGCACACCTTATAAAATAATAGGAATTTTTAAAATACCTGTTATCTTATTTCTGCGTTTGGTTATGCCGGTGGTGGATTACGACTGTCCAAGAAATGGATGGTGTAAATTATTAAATTCAATCCAGTTTGTTATTACTCCAATATATGTCGTGGTAATTCTGAGATTTGCAGATAAAGATTTATTTCACATGGCTGGATTTTCTATGAAGTTATGGTACGTAATTTTTGTAATTGGATGTATACCTATGATCGCTATGTTGATTAAAACTCGAGTCAATACGCAACCAAAGTACCACGATTTGATGTCATTTGTATCATTCCTGAGTACCACATCAACCATTCATTTTTTGTCAGAGGAAGTAGTGTCTATTGTAACGACATTGGGCAAAGTTTTAAGGTTGTCTAATGACATCCTTGGTTTAACAGCCTTGGCTTGGGGGAACGGAATTGGTGACTTGGTGTCCAACATTGCCATTGCTAGGCAAGGTTTGCAGAAAATGGCATTTGCTGCTTGTTATGGAGGACCTATGTTGACAACAGTGTTGGCGATGTCTATTGGTTTCATAATCAGGGCCTTGAATTCGCCTTATCACAAAGCTGCAGTTCGACCAGGAGCTCTTGGAAGAAATTGTGTGGTTTTTCTATGTTGCACACTTACGTCCACGGCGTTTATGATTTCTTTGACAAGGTTTCATGCCAGAGCAAGTCATGGAATATTTCTTATGATATTGTATGCTACATTTTTGATGTTCTGTATCTTGGCGGAGATGTCTTTGATACATCCTTATGGAACTGATCATAACCCGGAACCGGAGGAGAGTATTCAGGACGTTTTACTGGATATCGCTTGAATAACTAGAAGATACTAATTGTTGGATTGCAAGAATCAAGATGATTAGTCCTTATAATATAATATAAGAAAGTTGGTAAACTAAAATCAATACATTAGTACTGCATTTGTATTCTTTTATTATGATTAATCTGGTTATTACTGTCGTCAATTTTTTTATTTTTTTTCTATTGCTGGTAGGTTGATGATGGATCCTTACAATTTTGATTCAATATGCATATTTTGGATTCCAAAGTGGATAGTGTTCATTAATCAACCTATTTGCCATAGATTATACACATGAGTGACTATCTTAGCTCCGGTACGACGTTGTAATTCCGGGTAACGCCCGGAACCGCTTACAACACAAGTCACTAATTATTAACGATTCATTAAGCTATCGGTAATAATTAATTAAAAGTCAAATTATGATGTGATATTTAGCTCCTTAATTAATTTTTACTTATACGTGTTGAATAAAAACTAAACCAAGTAGAAAACTGCGCAAAAAAATCAATTAGTTTGGGTTATATTTTTTCTTCAAAAGTTTTCACATAAATTATTTACCATTATGCAGTGACTATTTTCTATACAATCCAGCGTCAAAATTTAAACTAATATAAATCTCCCAACATAAAACTAAAAACAAAGTATGTATTAATATTTTGGCAAATTACCAGAAAAGCTTTTAAAGCGAATGTCGGTCGTTTTGCACGCATGAAGTGATCTGTTTTTAGGGAATGTATTTCTACCCCCAGCTACCCCTTGCAGGCACGTTATAAAATTAACCAAATACAAGAATAAATGATAAATTAACTCGCGATTTAATGAACATTTTCAGACTGATGCGAATGATCTAATGTTTGGTAATTAAACATCTTTGGGAAAGAGGAACCACATATAGAAACGAATTTAGAGAGGCTTTAAATATCCTTTAAATAATTAATTATAATGATCAATCGAATCATTATTTGGAAATTGTTCTTTTTATTCAATTTATTCTGCAACCTGTTGGATCAAATAATGAGCAGAGATCGTTATTAATATAAAAAGGCATAACATGATAATTTGTTTATAATAGATGCTCCTAGGGGAGAATTTATTAGGAGTATGAATTGGGACAAAAATAAAAACTAGGAGCGCGTGGCATCGTGACTCAAAGCAAATTGCTGGAACTTTCCGTACCAGAATTAAATACTCGAGGAAAAAAATCAGTAATCAATAAATGTTGATCAATGATTAATAACAATTGTTTAAAATATTTTCAAAGAGATATTGAAAATGTTTGATTTTCAAAAAAAAAATCATTTAAAAAATAAATACACGTGATGTCTTACTATACCCCTCCCTGCCCCACGTGATATTTCGTAATTTTTTGACAGACTTCCCCTCCCCCTAAAAACTTCACGTTTTGAATGGACGCCCCCTTGGGGGGTCATTGAAAAGTAAAGGAAAATAATATAAAAATTACTAAATGAGATCAGTGGATAATTTTGCCTTGGCTGGCTAAATGGATTCAACCTTTGATTAGGAATTGTGCTGATCAGTTTTTGGCAAAAATCGGACGGACTTCAGAGGACAAGTATAGGCCTTAAATAGAATACAATTTAAACAAATCTATTTTAAGCCAAATTTAATTCTACCATATCCTCTATTTTCCCTGTTTAATTAATTTCGTTGTTAAATTTAAAACTTTTAATGTCACATATAACATCTCCCGAGGCGTACGCGGTAAACACGTGGAAACTGTGTCCGCCACCACATTATCATTTTATTTATGAAGCAAATTTTCTGAAAAAAAGCAACAACTTTTAACAAGTTTATGTTTTATTTATCCAAGCGAGTACACTAATTAATTACATGTGTGCGGATAACATGTATGAGACATGAACAACATAATTTAAAACTGTTTCATACATTAGTAAAGAAGATTCTAGGAGCAACTGATACTTTTAACCATATTGATGATGCCCTTTTCCTTGATCATAAAAATCATTTTATCGTACATTTATATATTATCTTTTAATACTGCACTAGTGTAATAAAATTCTACTCACACGCATTTGGTAATAAAATATGTGAATACATTGCATTTTGTGCAAGACATTAGGATTTATTATGATATATGACAAAAATGTAAAAATAATAATATAATACTTGGAATCAGCCTTGCTCAAAAATATAAAACGATAAACGAACCTTGTTCAAAAATATGAAATGTGAATTTTTTGATCAAGCAAGATAAAAAATGATAAATAAAAAATATTTTAAAATAATTTTAAACCTTAGGTAGTAGATATATTATAACGTAAGGAAGCAATATTTAAAAAATCATCAAAATTTAGTTTAGGTCATAGTTTAGTTTAGTTGGTTTTATCATAGTTTAGTTTAGTCATTTTTTCACCATAGTCTAGTGTAGGTCTTATAAATAAATTTAATAAAATAAAATAAGAGATGGAACAATATGAGTACTACAAAGTAATAAAATGCTGTAATAAGAAATTTGATATAATGAAATATAGATAATATTATGCCAATTGCAAGTCTTTTGCTTATCTAATATATCATAGTTAAAAAATTTCATATTAAATCTACTATTTTTAATGAAGGTTCTAAAGGCCAGGGGGCGTTTTAGTTACTAGAAGATAAATTGATTGTTTTTATAATTCACCTAAGAAGTTTCTTAATGTAGTCCCTAATAATTATTGGCATAATTGAATTTACCAAATGTTTCAAATAAATTATCAAATATATTTTCCTCCAAAATATCTGAAATTGTTCGACATACGAATATTTTGAAGTCTGTTATTCTAATCGATGGAATCGTTCTTGAAACCGTTTATGTTTATCATCCATAGGGTTATGCAAATACGAACTCTGGATTTTCTCGATGTCTCAAGTATTACAATGAGTCTTATGTATTGTATTGCGAAAATTATTCTCCACCATCGAAATGTTTATTTTCAAATATGCGAGGTATTATTTCTGCAGACGGAATGTGACTAAAGCGGGAAAACTGAGTCTATTCTTGATACTTGGATTAAATAACTAGAATACAAAACATTAACACTATTAATAATTCAATATTTACCATTACCCAACTTTATCATTTTATTTTCTGCTGTATTTTCTAAATGTAGTATCTTTAATATGTATCTTCTTCCTCCGGTGACCTAATTTTTGTAAGCTAAATAAAATCATCCATCGTGGTGGTAATAAAATAAAGGATTGCTGAACCCAGAGATCATCATGAAACTATTTTCTGGTCGTGAATTTAGAGCGCTGGAAAACCAAATAAAAACGTTGCTATGCTTCTGGAAAAAAAAGAAAATCGGAAATAGTATTGTTGGCGCTGTTCTTAATGCACATTCCGACGATTGATCGCATACTTTATGCAACACTAGGAATTGGATATAAAAATACTGCAAGTTCTGATGATGGAAATAGAATTTTGTATAGAGGAAAAACAAAATATTCGATAAGAAAAATGCTTTCAAATTATAAGTTTGATGTTCTAGAATCCTTAAATTCAAAGTCAGTTTAAGTTGTCTTCTACCAATTTACTAACCAACAATTTTGGAAGTTGACATCATCTTTGAAGATTCAAACTACAATAACAATTGCTAATTTTTTCCTTAGTATCCAAATGTAGAATTTCTTTTATCATCATGTATATTTCTTCTTCTATTCCAGGTTTCTCCAAAATGCATAACCGTGCAACATTCGTAGTCTTCGCATTTGTGGCAGCCTCCACCCTGGTGACAGGAGAAGATTCAGCAAAACGTGCACCATCAGGATTTCTGGGCATGAGGGGCAAAAAAAATCTCCTGGCCCTTCACCCAGCTTTATTTGAAGACTCTGGTCTAAGGGATTCTATTAAAAGGGCTCCATCTGGATTTTTGGGAATGAGAGGGAAGAAGCTGATGTCGGACAACGAGCTGGATGATGTTGGAGATTGGGATAAAAGGGCGCCGATGGGATTTCAGGTAATAATTAGAACTATCAGCTATTGATGTTAATAAAGTATATTCTAATTTTAGTTTTCTATTTCTATTTCCAGGGAATGCGTGGTAAAAAGGACTATTTCGACGACGAGGAAGAAAGTGGATTATCCTTCAAAAGGGCCCCGATGGGTTTCCAAGGAATGCGTGGTAAAAAATATTATTCCTACGATACATCTGACGAATATCCTTTTGATGATGACTACGAAACAAGTCAATATAAAAGAGCGCCTCTAGGATTTCAAGGAATGCGTGGTAAAAAATTCATGGACAAGAGGGCACCTGCTGGATTTTTGGGAATGAGAGGTAATAGAATGAATCATATCTATTTATAGTAAATCCATCAATGTAATAATAGATAAAAGGATTGTATTTTGTTATGGAATTTAGATCTATAGTGTAGGTTTTATATTTATTGACCCAGTGCAAAGGAGTTGATGGTGAATTTTATATTTTATCTAGGATCGTTATTGCCCACTTGCTTTGTTCTCTAGCAAAAATATTTAATACATTTTTATTAGAACAAGCTATAAAAAACGTCCCACAACAAAATTCAAAATGTTTTGACCTTTTTTGAAAAAATGCGTGGACAGGTTCTGAAAATGATTTGATGATTTTTCCACAGATGATTTCTTTAGTGTTCAGTTAAACATTAATTAACTTCCCGTAGGGTAAGTGATAGTAATCGCAAAAAAATCGAAAATTAAAATGTTTATGTATCTTTACGTTTTAGAGGTTTCTGAACATTTTGGCATATCTTAGAAAAAATGGATGTGTGTGTGTGTGTGCGGATACAAATTTTCGTCGACGTTTTCGCGAACACGGTTCAATCAATTTTAATTATTCAAAAAACATTCGATTGCTGTTGATAGGGGGACGTGCTGATTGCCACAAACGGTTTTTGGCAAGAGAACGGAGCGTCCGATTTGGATAATTCAAAAAACATTTTACTTGTATTGACAAGATAAAGAATTGATCAAATTTTTATGAAAGCAGGTCTATCAGTTTCGGAGATCTGGTGAAAAAAGTAAAAAAAATGCCAATTGGCGGTCAAAAATGATCATTAGACTTATGCATATCAAATTATCAGATATTTTATCGAGATTTTAACAATAAGTATAAATTCTGTTTACATTCCTATTCTTCTGGATATTGGGTTCTGTACCAATGTTTATCCGGTAGACGGCGACGCGGCGCTTACGCGCTTCGATATTTCGTCTTTATGCAGTTCAGAATTTCTAAAATATTTCAATATAAAAACATTTTTTTTCAAAAAAAGTAAATTTTTGTCAAAAATTTATAGTTTCTCAAAAATCTAATTTTTTCGAAGTAAATTTTTTTTAAAAATGTTAATCTTTTTTAAAAAAAATATTTTTTGGTACGGGAAGTTGCAGCAATTTGCCTTAAGGCACGATGCCATGCGCCCCACTAGTTTCTATAATCATATGGATGAAGACTTAAGATCTAGTCTATTTATATATTTGAATGAGATTTTCATTTTGAGTGTTGTCATAATATTCTATTATTTCGTTTTGCGATGAAACCTAAATTTACGATGTGCCGATTTTGCCGTTATTACTTTGCTGAAGATTATGGCATGATTGACTTCGGTAGCAGTAAAACTTTATTGTCTCCATCATAATATAGACTCACTGATGTGTATTTATACACCACTGGTGAAAAAGTATTTAATGAAGTTATTTATATACTAGGATTAATATAGTACTCTGGTTTGAACTTATAAATCAATCATTTATCAATATATTGACTTCTTATCCTTAAGGTATAACTCTTCTTACACCTGGTTTTAAATTATTCTTCTTCTCTAGGTAAGAAAGAGCCCAGGAGTTACTGGTACTCTAGGCAACTCCCTTACGATTTCCGCGGCAAATTTGTCGCCGTCCGCGGCAAAAAATTAAGTGAGGAAGTTTCTGCAGAAACCGAAGAAGATGCATCACGATCTCTGAGGAGTTTATTACAAGAGTTGGAAAAACGCGGAAAACCTTCTGGATTTGTCGGAATGCGAGGCAAGAAATCGACTAATAATAATGGTAAGTGGTAATAAAGGATTTTTGGGAATAGGGCAATATTTTTTTTTGCAATATGCAAAGTGTGGTTTTTAAATATATTGATCATATGGTATATTCATAATATACTTTATGAAGCCAATTGCAAAGATTGCAAAAAGTCTACAAAAGGCTTTCTTTATTTTTTCTATAATTTCAATATAAACCTTATACAACATACTTACAAAAAATATTCTTTATTTTTTTCAATAATTCCAACATAGACCTTACACTACGTAGTACATACTTACTTTAGTGTAAGATCTATGAATTCCAGCTACTTATTTTTTATAATTTATATAGATAAAAAAAATATTATTTTTAAATTTTATCACTATACGGAACAGTCTATGATGCATTCTATATTTTCTTTTTATTTATAAATTATACAATTATTTATTGATTGATAAAGTTTTCAGAAATTTGTGTACCCTGATTTTTAAATCTGATGATCATACTCTATGATGTATCCTATTATTTTTTTTATAAATTATACAATTATTTACTGATTGATAAAATATTTTAATAAATTTTGGTCCTTAGTTTTTTAAAATTATAGAGGAATAATAAATTATTAAAATAAGATATGATACAGAGTAGATCTTGCTTCTATTGATTATTGAATCAGAACAATATGTTTAATGATTCAAACTTATTTTATAAATTTTAAAATAAAATTAAAATAAATAAAACAATTTTTTTAATTAATTTGGTATCTGATTTTCCTAGTAATTGATTTTAGCATATTGTTCTAAATTTTACAATGTGAATCGCATTTTTTATGTTCCTTCCAAAATCCCATAAAAAAGATTTAATATACTTCGCCTAATGTTCTCTTCCTGTATATATCTATATACAGGCTTATATATATATTATAAATATATATAAATATATACATATATATATAAAATATATGTATATATAATGTAATTAATTTCCATGCCCATTTAATGATACCTGTTTTTCATTCTTAATGACAATAAAATTTTCTTTGATCATTTTGCAACAATTCATGGGCTCATTATAATATTTTATTATAATAAAATAATAATCAATCAATAATTTGAATATATTTTAAGGTTATTTACTAAATTTATAAAACATTAATGTTTCAAACATACTAATTAATATAAAAATATCTGATGGAAGATCACAATATTTTAGAATGATGTAAAGTAACAAGTATTTTATAACTTTTCATATTGCCATTAGGTTTTTTCTATTTTAAATTTGCTGAAGGACAAATTTATGTTTTCACCAGAAAATGCAATTTGCTAATTTTATGTCTCCCCGACGTTTCAAGTAATTTTGAATTCTCTGGCACCAGAATTGGTAGAAGTATTTGTTATATTTCCAAATGAGCTAAAATTTATCATTTTAAGAAAACACATTTAAATAATACTTTGTACAAGATATTTTTAAATTTATGATGTTGTTTTATATTATATTATATATATTTTATATATATAATATATATATATATATATATATATATATATTATATAATTATAATTTTATATAAGAGTATCTGAATCATTTGATGCCAAAATTGTAATATTTGTTTATATTATAAATGAGCCAAAAATTGAGTTTTTAAGAAACCGTATTCAAATAATACTTTGTACAAGACATTTTTAAATTCATGATGCTGTTTTTCTCCAATGGATTTCTTAGATTTTCAATTTCCTGTCGCCGGATGAAAAATGCAATAATATCATATCTTTAGAAATGGATAGTAGCCAAATGCAGAATGCATTATAAAGTCTATACAGGAAAGCTGTGTTGATTTTTTATTAAAATGAATATTACATAAGAAAATATATATATTTTATATTATGATTTTTTTTTTAGTTGGAGAAGTCGTGCCTGCAGACAACTCATCTACCAGGCAGTGATTTTATTTTCCAAGAGCGCACTACTAAGACGATATAAATATATATAATTCATATTTATATATTTTAACTATACCTACAAGTAAGACTAATAATTATTAAACCAGTATTTAACTTTACAATAATTAAAACATGAGTCCTAAATTTAAAATTATAATCCGCCGAATTATTCCACAACCGATGTGTCCTACGTGACGAGTAAACTATTTCAAGTCTAAAATGCTATACATATCTTTAAATCTTGAACGAAATTTAATTTCAATGATAAACAAACAAATGTAAGAATCAAATTATTCATTCTATCAATATTTAAAGTTATTATTGATGTTTTTCATTCGGAATTGTGTGGTAAAGTTATCGCTCAACGTTATTTAAATGAATCCAGTTAATGGAAACTTCCAAAGTTTAATACATAATCATGTTTTTGGTTCCTTAATGTAGCAAAATAATTCTCAAGGTAAAGGAAATAAAATTAGGATTATGGCCAAAGCTGAATCTCAATTAAAAAAGATAATGAATTATTTTTTTTGCAATTTTTGATAGCAATATCTTGTTTCTTATAGCAGGAAAGCCCATGGTACTAATTTAGTCATTTATAATAAAATTATATTATAATGTATTATATTTATTTAATATTATAATTATTATATATATATTAATATATATATATATATATATATATATTGTTAATTTACCAGAAATAATATTTTAATTAGTAGATTAAAAGTAATACATTATTTATATTAGCCTTTACTGTACTTTATTTAGTACTAATGATTTTTTAATTGTTCAGTAATTTATTTTGCATACTTTAATGGAAATCAAATAGTTTTAATTAAAATTAATATATACACTAAATTGTGAAATTTTTTGACAAAATATTACTCTTTTTTGTATTCTCCAAAAATTTAATAAAAATATTGATAAATATAAAAGTACATAATGGGCTTTGCTGCTATTATTATCAAATTGTTTAAGTAAAACTTTGATATATTATTATTTATTTATTAAAACAATTAATTTATTTATTTATAACTTTTTAAACATATTTCCTATGATTTTATATGCATGTTAATGAAACTTATGAATTTATAAATTGAATATTTAAATTTAAAAGAACTTATATATTTATTTTCTTACTTGATAAAAATATTTATAGGATAAATGTCAATTATTGACTTATTTTTAATAGCTACAATTTATGTTGAATATTTTAAATTTATATATATTCAACCCAAGTTGAATATTAATTTAAATTAATATTAAATTTTCTGTAAGTGAAATAAGACTGCTGATTTTCAAATATGGAATTGTTTAGAAAAAAATACAGAAATTAGTGTTAAATAAAATTTAAATTAAATATTCAATTTATTCCAAATATGAGCATTTAATAAATTCCTTCCTATTTTATATAAAATACGAATCTGCTGCTGCATTTTCACATTATAAATAAATGTGTTATTTCTAAAGCAGATGTGAGCATAAAATATATTTTTATGTATGTATAAAATATATCTTGGCATATAGAATATTCTAATTTATTATATGATGTAATGTTAAATTTATTAAATATTTATTGTTTATAAAATAGATTGTTTGACATTTTGTCATGATTGGTTTGTATACTATTAAATATTTATTGAAAATATTTGTGTAAAAATCATAGACATGCAATAAATGTAATATGCTATGTATGAAGACTAGTTTTTAACTAAAATTAGAAAAAAATGTTTGATATCCAACAAAAATATGGAATTTACCATCACTATACATGGAAGATAAATAAATGCATCATCGACAATATCACAGGCGGCCAACATTCGGTCTTGTTTTATAACTTTAGCATTATATTACCTGAGATTATATCTGTATGATGTCTTTATTGCATAATCTTAATATAATATAATATCTTATATCTTGTCTGGGATCATAAAACAGCATGGTTCTTATTAGGAGACTGCGTTCAAAATATATGAGAATATTAATTTTTATAATTAAGTCTGGGCACAAAAATTGGATGGAAATATTTATATGATAGGATATATATATATATATATATATATATATAATGGTTTTATTATATCTAAAGATTTCTACATATGGAACTTTTATAATAATTTTAATCTTGAAATAAATAAAATATATATATACCAAATTAATCAAATAAAAAAGAAAAAAAGTTTTATACTATCTTTATTATAAAGATAGTATATTTAAAGTAAAATAAAGAGAGTATTAAAAGTTTTTTCCTATTTATTTGATACTGTTTTGAAGAAGAATTTAGTCAATATATTTCAAGATCAAAATTATTATAACAATCACACATATATACATCTATTCAAATAAATAATATATATATATTATATATATATATATATAGATTTTATCTGTAAATTTGTTATTGAACATCACAGTTTATATTCGTAGTTAGTTTAAAATTGTTATTTGAGCCTTTGTACGATGATTGGTGCAATCAATGAATTTTAAATTTAATTTTAATATCAAAGTTATATAACAATATAGTGCATTTCTTGTTCAAGATATAGAATGCAGATGTCTCATACTGATTTACCTTTATTTCATGAAGATAATTAAAATTTAATTCAGTTTTCTGATACCTGCCATTTAAGTCTTATCTACTCTACTGTACAGGTGTTTGTGTTTAATAAAATTTGGTCTCAGTATTATGTAAGAATCTGTCTTGCTATACAAAATTGTTGAATCCCATTAATTAAAAATGTGTAGTCATTTATTATATATAAAATTGCGTAAAATAATAGTTTAATAACAAAGGTGTTCAGTGTTGAATATACTTTAGATTCTATTAAAATTATAAAAGTGTTTCAAGTATGTGTCTTTTTAATAAGCACGTGGTGTGTTAATTTGTGTAAAAATGCTGTGCAGAACATGGTAAGTTGTTGCTTTTATAAATTATATTACTATTAATGATCGGCATTAATATATTAAACACAATCAATATTCATAAAATCATAAAACGAATTGCATGATGCTTTTCAACTATATCATTGCCAAGGCAATAAATATATAATTAGTTTATTAACCAAGCCTTGGCAATAAATATATAATTAGTTTATTAAGCATTATGGAAACAATATTGAAATATTAATCAAACTTTAATAAATACCTTATAGGTTAATATATTAAATAAATTTACATCCATTATGCATTGACAGAGGAGTTAATATAATTTGTTGGGGCATGTGTGATGGCTGCCATTAATAAAATAAAGATTATATATATATATATATATATATATATATATATATATATATGCATTTATACACTAAGTTTAATATTTAATAATAATAGAAGTTAATTTGTTCAATAAATTCATTATAATTAATTAGGGTTTGTATAATATTTATATATTCCTAGCTTTTGTGCTTTAAATGTATAATATATATTATCAATATATATTATCAATATATATATATATATATATATATATATATAATATTGATTTATAGAACATTACATTTAAAAATACACATTTCACATTAGATATTTCTCCAAATTTGAAAAAACATTCAAATATTCGCCGTATTCCAATAATTTAGTACATGCAGAGCGCCTCTATGCAAAATTGTTCCCAGTTCGTGAGGAACTAACGTCAA
>NW_020539724.1:11920436-11936334 GCF_003426905.1 Ctenocephalides felis | reverse complement strand
TTTAGTTATGGATGAAGACTTAAGATCTAGTCTATTTATATATTTGAATGAGATTTTCATTTTGATGTTGTCATAATATTCTATTATTTCGTTTTGCGATGAAACCTAAATTTACGATGTGCCGATTTTGCCGTTATTACTTTGCTGAAGATTATGGCATGATTGACTTCGGTAGCAGTAAAACTTTATTGTCTCCATCATAATATAGACTCACTGATGTGTATTTATACACCACTGGTGAAAAAGTATTTAATGAAGTTATTTATATACTAGGATTAATATAGTACTCTGGTTTGAACTTATAAATCAATCATTTATCAATATATTGACTTCTTATCCTTAAGGTATAACTCTTCTTACACCTGGTTTTAAATTATTCTTCTTCTCTAGGTAAGAAGAGCCCAGGAGTTACTGGTACTCGAGGCAGCTCCCTTACGATTTCCGCGGCAAATTCGTCGCCGTCCGCGGCAAAAAATTAAGTGAGGAAGTTTCTGCAGAAACCGAAGAAGATGCATCACGATCTCTGAGGAGTTTATTACAAGAATTGGAAAAACGCGGAAAACCTTCTGGATTTGTCGGAATGCGGGGCAAGAAATCGACTAATAATAATGGTAAGTGGTAATAAAGGATTTTTGGGAATAGGACAATATTTTTTTGTACTATGCAAAATTTGATTTTTAAATTTATTGATCATATGGGATATGCTTAATATACTTTGATGCCAAATGCAGAATGATTCAAAAATCTATAAATAACTTTTCCAATTTTATTTATATAGTTTTTTTTTCTCCAATTATTTAGATAAAAATATTATTTATTAAGGCTAATGCAGAATGCTTAAAAAATCTACAAAGAACTTTATTTATCCAATTTTATTTTTATAGTTTATTATTTCAATAATTCCATAATTAACTTAATCTATAAAGAATTTTATTTATCCAATTTTATTTATATAGATTATTTTTCCAATAATTCCAATCACTTATTTTTTTTAATTTATATAGATAAAAAAAATATTTTTAATTTGATGATTATACGGAATAGTCTATGATGTATCCTATATTTTCTTTTTTTCATAAATTATACAATTATTTATTTATTGATACAATTTCATTAAATTTATGTACCTTGATTCTCAAATTTGATTATTATACAGGATAGTCTATGATGTATCCTATGTTTTCATTTTTTTTATAAATTATGCAATTAATTACTGATTGATAAAATATTTCAATAAATTTTAACCTTAATTTTAATAAAATTATAAAAGAATAATACATTATTAAAATAAGATATGATAGAGTGGACCTTGTTTTCATTGACTTTTGAATGATTCAAGGTTATTTTATAAATTTTCCTATAAGTTTATAACTAAAAAATTTTTTTTAAACAATCTGATATCTGATTTTCCTGGTAATTGAATTTAGCATATTGTTCTAAATTTTACAATGTGAATCGCATTTTTTATGTCCTTCCAAATCCCATAAAAAGATTTAATATACTTTGCCTAATGTTCTCTTCCTGTATATATCTATATACAGGCTTATATATACATATATATAAATACATACATATATATATACACACATATATATATATATATATATATATATATTATGTAATTAATTTCCATGCTAATTTAATGATACCTATTTTTCATTTTTAATGACAATAAATTTTCTTTATGAGCATTTTGCAACAAGTCATGGGCTCATTATAATATTTTATTATAATGAATAATAATCAATCAATAATTTGAATATATTCTTGATTTATTTACCTATTTTATAAAATAATAATATTGCAAACACACTAATTAATATAAATGATTTGATAAAAGATCACATTATTTTAGAATGATATAAAACAACAAGTATTTCATAATTTTTTTAATTGCCATTAAATTTATTCGATCTCAAATGTGCTGATGGATGAGTTTATGATTTCACAAAATTGAAAAAAGTATGGGTTATATTTATAAGTAAGCCAAAAATTGACTCTTTAAAAAAACGTATTCAAATAACACTTTGTACAAGATACTTTTAAATTCATGAAGCTGTTTTTCTCCAATGGATTTCTTAGATTTTCAATTTCCTATCGCCGAATGAAAAATGCAATAATATCATATCTTTAGAAATGGATAGTAGCCAAATGCAGAATGCATTATTAAATTAATCTATACAGAAAAGCTGTGTTGATTTTTTATTAGAATGAATATATATGATTTTTTATTAGAATGAATATTATATTTATATATAACATTGAGAAAATGTATATATTTTATATTATTTTATTTATTTTTTTAGTTGGAGAAGTCGTGCCTGCAGACAACTCATCCACCAGGCAGTGATTTTATTTTCCAAGAGCGCACTACTAAGACGATATAAATATATATAAGTCATATTTATAATATTTTAACTATACCTACAAGTAAGACTAATAATTATTAAACCAGTATTTAACTTTACATAATTAAAAAATGAGTCTTAAATTTAAAATTATAATCCGCCGAATTATTCCACAACCGATGTGTCCTACGTGACGAGTAAACTATTTCAAGTCTAAAATGCTATACATATCTTTAAATCTTGAACGAAATTTAATTTCAATGATAAACAAACAAATGTAAGAATAAATTATTCATTCTATCAATATTTAAAGTTATTATTGATGTTTTTCATTCGGAATTGTGTGGTAAAGTTATCGCTCAACGTTATTTAAATGAATCCAGTTAATGGAAACTTCCAAAGTTTAATAAATAATCATGTTTTTTGGTTCCTCAATGTAGCAAATAATTCTCAAGGTAAAGGAATAAAATTAGGATTATGGCCAAAATTGAATTTCAATTAAAAAATATAATTAATTATTTTTTTTGCAATTTTTGATAGCAATATCTTGTTTCTGATAGCAGGAAAGCCCATGCTACTAACTTAGTCATTTATAATAAAATTATTTAATAGTATTATAACTATTTTATATTATATAATTTTATAAATATATTATTTATATTAGCCTAATGTACTTTATTTAGTACTAATGATTTTTTAATTGTTCAGTAATTGATTTTGCATACTTCAATGGAAATCAAATAGTTTTAATTAAAATAAATATAAACCCTAAATTGTGGACAATTTTGACAAAATACTACTTTTTTTGTAATCTCCAATTATTTTATAAAAATAATAATAAATATAAAAGTACATAATGGGCTTTGCTGCTATTATTACCAAATTATTTAAGTAAAACTTTGATATAACATTGTTTATTAATTAAAACATTTAATTTATTTATTTATGACTCTTTAACATATTTCTTATAATTTTATATGCATGTTAATGAAACTTATGAATTTATAATTGAATATTTAAATTTAAAAGAACTTATATATTTATTTTCTTACTTGATAAAAATATTTATAGGATAAATGTCAATTATTGACTTATTTTTAATAGCTACAATTTATGTTGAATATTTTAAATTTATATATATTCAGCCCAAGCTGAATATTAATTTAAATTAATATTAAATTTTCTGTAAGTGAAATAAGACTGCTGATTTTCAAATATGGAATTGTTTAGAGAAAAATACAGAAATTAGTGTTAAATGAAATTTAAATTAAATATTCAATTTATTCCAAATATGAGCATTTAATAAATTCCTTCCTATTTTATATAAAATACGAATCTGCTGCTGCATTTTCACATTATTAAATAAATGTGTTATTTCTAAAGCAGATGTGAGCATAAAATATATTTTTATGTATGTATAAAATATATCTTGGCATATAGAATATTCTAATTTATTATATGATGTAATGTTAAATTTATTAAATATTTATTGTTTATAAAATAGATTGTTTGACATTGGTTTGTATACTATTAAATATTTATTGAAAATATTTGTGTAAAAATCATAGACATGCAATAAATGTAATATGCTATGTATGAAGACTAGTTTTTAACTAAAATTAGAAAAAAATGTTTGAAATTCAACAAAAATATGGAATTTACCATCACTATACATGGGAGATAAATAAATGCTTCATTGACAATATCACAGGCGGTCAACATTCGGTCTTGTTTTATAACTTTAGCATTATATTACCTGAGATTATATCTGTATGATGTCTTTATTGCATAATCTTAATATAATATAATATCTTATATCTTGTCTGGAATCATAAAACAGCATGGTTCTTATTAAGAGACTGCGTTCAAAATATATGAGAATATTGATTTTTATAATTAAGTCTGGGCACAAAATTGAATGGAAATATTCATATGATAGGATATATAAATAAATGTGTTTATTATTTCTAAACATTTCTACTTATAGGACTCTTATAATAATTTTCATCTTGAAATAAATAAAATGAATATACCAAATTAAACAAATAAAAAAGGAAAAATGTTTTATACTATCTTTATTTTAAACAAAAAACTTTAAGTAAAATAAAGAGTAGTATTAAAAATATTTCCTATTTATTTGATACTGCTCTGAAGAGTTTAGTCAATATATTTCAAGACCAAAGTTATTAAACAATCACACACCCACATATATACATCTATTCAATAAATAAATTATATATATATATATTATATATATATATATAAAGTACATATTTTATCTGTACATTTGTTATTGAATATCACAGTTTATATTCGTAGTTAGTTTAAAATTGTTATCTGACCCTTTGTATGATTATTGGTGCAATCAATGAGTTTTAAATTTATTATCAAAGTTATATAACATATTAAGCATTTCTTGTTTAAAATATAGAATGCAGATGTCTCATACTGATTTACCTTTATTTCATGAAGATAATTAAAATTTAATTCAGTTTTCTGATACCTGCCATTTAAGTCTTATCTACTCTACTGTACAGGTGTTTGTGTTTAATAAAATTTGGTCTCAGTATTATGTAAGAATCTGTCTTGCTATACAAAATTGTTGAATCCCATTAATTAAAAATGTATAGTCATTTATTATATATAAAATTGCGTAAAAATATAGTTTAATAACAAAGGTTCAGTGTTGAATATACTTTAGATTCTTTTTCAATTATAAAAGTGTTTCAAGTATGTGTCTTTTTAATAAGCACGTGGTGTGTTAATTTGTGTAAAAATGCTGTGCAGAACATGGTAAGTTGTTGCTTTTATAAATTATATTACTATTAATGATCGGCATTAATATATTAAACACAATCAATATTCATAAAATCATAAAACGGATTGCATGATGCTTTTCAACTATATCATTGCCAAGGCAATAAATATATAATTAGTTTATTAACCAAGCCTTGGCAATAAATATATAATTAGTTTATTAAGCATTATGGAAACAATATTGAAATATTAATCAAACTTTAATAAATACCTTATAGGTTAATATATTAAATAAATTTACATCCATTATGCATTGACAGAGGAGTTAATATAATTTGTTGGGGCATGTGTGATGGCTGCCATTAATAAAATAAAGATTATATATATATATATATATATATGCATTTATACACTAAGTTTAATATTTAATAATAATAGAAGTTAATTTGTTCAATAAATTCATTATAATTAATTAGGGTTTGTATAATATTTATATATTCCTAGCTTTTGTGCTTTAAATGTATAATATATATTATCAATATATATTATCAATATATATATATATATATATATATATATATAATATTGATTTATAGAACATTACATTTAAAAATACACATTTCACATTAGAATATTTCTCCAAATTTGAAAAAACATTCAAATATTCCGCCGTATTCCAATAAGTTTAGTACATGCAGCGCCTCTATGCAAAATTGTTCCCAGTTCGTGAGGAACTAACGTCAAGTTGAATTCATATTAAAGCGTATAAAGGAATCCAATAAGATTACTAGATTCATAGAGGCGATTGCTTGCAATGATAGGAAGAGCCGACATCGAAAGATCGAAAATCTTCATAGTAAACTTCGTTTGTATAGCGATATATAAATGTATATATTGATATTCCTTCAAAACCAGGACCATAATTGTATATAATGGCGTATAAAGCGATATATACATGTATATATTGATACTCCTTCAAAACGGGGACCATAATTATATATATAATGGCGTATAAAGCGATATATACATGTATATATTGATACTCCTTCAAAACGGGGACCATAATTATATATAATGGCGTATAAAGCGATATATACATGTATATATTGATATTCCTTCAAAACCGGTACCATAATTATATATATAATGGCGTATAAAGCGATATATACATGTATATATTGATATTCCTTCAAAACCGGGACCATAATTATTTTTATAATGGCGTATAAAGCGATATATACATGTATATATTGATATTCCTTCAAAACCAGGACCATAATTATATATATAATAGCGTATAAAGCGATATATACATGTATATATTGATATCCGTTCAAAACCAGGACCATATTTATATACATAATGGCGTATAATGCGATATATACATGTATATATTAATATCCCTTCAAAACCACGACTATATTCATATATATAATGGCGTATAAAGCGATATATAAATGTATATATTGATATTCCTTCAAAACCGGAACCATAATTATATATATAATGGCGTATAAAGCGATATATACATGTATATATTGATATTCCTTCAAAACCGGGACCATAATTATATATATAATGGCGTATAAAGCGATATATATATGAATATATTGATATTCCTTCAAAACCGGGATCATAATTAGATATATAATGGCGTATGAGGCGATATATACATGTATATATTGATATTCCTTTAAAACCGGGACCATAATTATATATATAATGGCGTATAAGGCGATATATACATGTATATATTGATATTCCTTCAAAACCGGGACCATAATTATATATATAATGGCGTATAAGGCGATATATACATGTATATATTGATATTCCTTCAAAACCGGGACCATAATTATATATATAATGGCGTATAAGCGATATATACATGTATATATTAATATTCTTCTAAGCCGGGACCATAATTATATATAATAGGGTAAAAGGAATCCATAAGATCCCTAAGATTCTACTGCGATTATGCATCAAGCGCCTCTATGCAAAATTGTTCCCAGTTTTTGAGGAACGAACATTTGACAGTTCTTGTGTAAAAAGGAATCCAATTAGATTCCTACGATTCTAAGGCAATTGCATGCAGCGCCTCTATGCAAAATTGTTCCCAGTTTGTGAGGAACTACGTAGTGACTACCGGGTTCATATGGTTCTGTGTTAGATGGCGCCACCGACATGTACGTCAAATGTTTGACAGTTCCTCGACTATAAATGACTTAGACCTCACTTTTAATTAAAATAAAATTGCTTTTTCAGAATAAAAATCCGTGAATAGATATTATAGATAAACTTATGGATTTATTTTCAAAGTATATATTGAATAGTACATTTTATTTTATTTTAAACTGACATATGTCAAATGGTTTATAAATAGGGTACGTACATCTTTAACAAAATGTGATTATAAATAGGAATAAATAAATATATATATATATATATATATATATTATATATATATGGTGTGTGTGTGTGTCCTGAAATGTTCTACTAAAAGACATCTTGTATAAAAATTAATTTATTAATAATAAATTATTTAAATATGTACATCATTATTACATATTAGATGAAAATTTCCTACGTAACTTATATAAAATAAAGTTTCTTTTAGACACAAAGATTATTAATCCATATGAGCACAGACTAGATAGATTATTTACATCGGTTTGTGCCAATATGTAGTAAATATCTTCGAGAAATATAATGATTTTATAATAAAACAACCACAGCTAATTTCCTTGCTTGCCAAACAATAATCATTCTAATGTTATAACAATATTATTAATTTTGTAGAAATTTTGAACATAATGAAAATCTACAGCAATTATTTACAATCAATATAAACAATTTTCATTATAAAAATCGTTTTATTGATTGATTATAATTTCTTATTGATGTAATTATTATGAAGAGAAATGATTTTACTTAAAACTAAGTTAATGATATTTATTTACATAAACTAGAATCTTAAAATTAATCTTCCCTCTGCAACGTAACTGAAGTAAATTTCTTCAAGTCAATCACTCAGTGATATACACTGGAAATTTCAAGGAACCGTCTGAAAAATTTAAAAAGAATTAGAAAATATATTGAGATATATAAATATTATTATTATATATATATATATATATATATATATATATATATATATAGTAAAAGTAATCTTAAAGCGGAAAGCTATATTGATATTAATGTTATAATGTTTATTCTTATAGGAATTCTATCGATTATCAGTATTAATTTACTATTTATCAAGATTTCTGATTCTAGTACAAAGTTCCAAGTACAAGTCTTTTGAATTTCTTACAAAATATGCAAACTCGATTTGCAAATATAGAAATTTGAATTAAAATTGTTACCTGTTTTAAGTATTTTTTAAATAGTGCTCTTCATTAAAGTTTTAATACACGATTTTAATATTTAGTATCTTTGAAATACTTATTGTTGTTATAAAGAAAAGTGTTATTTAAATATTTGTTAATATTTAAATACATTTATCATCAAATATATATATCATCAAATTTTAAAAAGTATTTTTCATTTGTCATCGGTGAAAAATCTTGTTTAATTTTCTGATTCATGGTAGTTTTTGTTATTAGGTTTTAAATCTTATTTTATTATTTTATGAAACTTTCTTATCTAAACAGTTTGCTTCATTAAAAAGCATATTAAATACATTGAACGATTTTAAAAAAGCCTTAAAAGTACATTTTTCAATAAACATTACCTGATTTTCATCAACTGCATAGAAATACAATTCATATTAGTTAATTAAATATGTAAAGCATATTTCTAAATATTATAACAGTTAGTTTTTATAGAAATTAGTAAGCAAAATTCTGATTTGTTAATTTAAAACAAAAAAAGTTTGAACCCACCACTTAAAGCCACACATATACCTCATATATAGTAAAATCTATTATTAGCGAAAGGAGAATAGAGTATAATTTATATATATATATATATATATATATATATATGTATGTATGTATATATATATGTATGTATGTATGTATCTGTTTAGTTCAAAAACAAATCTAAAAATACGCACAAACTATTTGTGAAACTAATAAAAAAATTCTTTTATTTCTCGAATATTATTCTGAGAGTTCTCAAATATAATTCAAGTTCTGAAACTCATAAAGTTGAAACTTACTTTATAAAGTTCACAAATACTTTTCATGTTTTCTTAGTAGATTCTGTGTTTAGAAAAAATGTACATTTACACATATGAAATTTTGTGTTCCAAACAATATTATTTAAAATTTTTCATATTTATTTCCTTCTTCGAAGATCAAACTTAACGTTTTTCCAAATATTAGAAAAATTCTAAATTAATTATATTCTAAATTAATTATATATTATATTGATTAATTATATTTATTCTGTTACTTATTTCTTTCTTAAATAAGTTTTAAAAAATCAACAAAAAATAAATCCAGGAAGAAGGACAATAAAATAGTTAAAAATATATAAACTATATCTCCAAAAGCATTTAAGTTCATTTATTTTTTTTAATACCTATGGAGTTATTCTCAATTTTGATATTGAGATATTTGAAAAAAAAATCAAGGCAGTTACATTAAATATAAATTAAAGAATTTTGAGAAAAAGTATTACCAAACTCAGTGAAAATTTAATAATGAGTGAAATTATGAACATGTATTATTAAAATTCCACTGAGAATGATATAAAATTAGGTGAAGATTTATTTACATTTGATGTAACTGCCTTGGAATTGTTTTTTATATTTATATACACATCTGTGTGTATGCATAAATATATAAATTCAAGTAATGAACATGAAAGTACTACTTATCTAAATGTAGTTTATAATACAAATGACATAATGATATAATATCCGAATGTCTTGGATATAAATAATACACTTACAGCATAAACATATAGATTAATCTAAAAATCTATATAATTTTATATTTTTATAAACTCATCGAGGCACACAAGTGAAATAGCGTGATATTATTATATACAACGAAAAGTTAGTCAGTCATGTTTATGTACAAGTCATGGTGGTGAAGTAAGGCTGGTAAATTGGTAATGGTAAAGTCAGAGATTCTGATGGAGAATTGTTGAGAAATAATAGAATTATTTAGGACAACTTGTTAGAGAGTTAAGGTTAAAAAGATCCCCGCGCGGCCTTTAAATTTACTGAATAATCTACGTCTCCTATTTGTGATCTAACAATTCTCCACAGATTTATTCCTAAAACTGATGATTCAATACTTCTATATATTTACAAAGATACAATACCGCTTTTAATCCTCGTTTATCACATTTTTCACTGCGTCGTCAATCTCCTCCTGAGCGTTCGCACTGCTGGTCTTAGTTCATATTGTACAGATTTTTGGATATCAAAGTAAGGAGCAGCATGGATTCCTGATCCTAACAACCATCTATTCTGGCCATCATTTGTGTCCAAGGGCACATTTAAAACCAAAGGATTCGTCGTTGCATCTTTCACCCTCTGATAATCCTCATAAGACACCAATTTTGATGAATCCGGCAACTCGAAAGGAATCCTTTGCATTGTGTTTGCCAATTGGAAAGGTGCAGGTGTGTTGGGAACAAGTGTTTGAGAAAGTTGTACTACAGGTTTTTTTGTTGGGATTGTGGGTTGTCTATATTGTTGGCTTTGATATTGTTGTCCAGGATATTCTTGGGTCTGATATTGCTGTATTGGTCTAGTCTGTGTCAATAACTGTTGCGTCGGTTCTGGTTCAGGATTATTTTGGAATTGTTGTGGTCCTCTGTTCTGTTCACTTGGTACATAAGGATTTCCACCCAATGCTGTTGGACCAGGATTTACAGGTTCCTCAGGAACTTCAGGCATTGGTTTAAAAGCTGGTAAAGGTGGTAATTTTTTAGGCAACTGAGGGGAATCTGGGGGAATCGGATATTGGCGAAGCTTCCTCAATTCTTCCTCGTTGTGGTGGTTTACAACGTTTGGATGTTGTGCTTGGCCTTTTTTCAAAATTTCTCTCAAAGCTTCGGAAGCTGCTTGGATGCTTGGGTCGTAGCTTGTGCCTATAGATTTTGATTTTTTCGATTTATTGGGGGTGGTATGTGCGACTACACGCTTTTTTTGGTTGGCAGATTTGGCGGGTTTGATGGGAGTTGGCGGGACTGGGTTGATTACTGGCTTTTCTGTGACAGGCGCCGACGAACTCTTGGACTCAGCTGGTAAAGATTTCAGTTTTTATATGATTGGGTAATAATGGTCACTAGATTTTGCTGATGGTGCTGTGCCTTGTGTTCAGTGAGAAATATATTTACATTTCTATATTGATCGACGAAACTACAACATATTATTGACTATTTTGCCAACATAAACTATATCTAATATAATTCAATATAACTACTTGTAATTTCAAATTGATCTTCATCATTTCTACTGTGTCTATTGACTTAGTTTCTATTTTATTCAAAATAGTAGCCGTGATCATTTCAGGGAGTTGCATCAGTACCATTTGATAAATGCAAGATTTCTCGCAGTGTCATTTAAGTGCACCCGGATATGCTGCATATAACTAATTAATATTTAATAAATAAAATTGCATTATTTCCAGAGTGTACACTATATTATACTTAATGTTTTTTGAAAATAATATCAGTGAATGTCCATCTACACGTGATCAATCTATTATTATCTAATAATTACAAAATCTTCTACGGTGTAAAATGAAGCCATGTGTTCCAGATAATTAGAATTTAATAATAAATTATATTTTATGCGTTAATTATCGTAGAGTTTTCAAGCATCTTTTTCCACAATCAACTTTCATTAACTTCATGAAAGCGCTTGTAGTCATCAGAGGGTATAATTACTCGAATGAAATTAAGAGTAATTTAATTAGTGTAAATTGCCAAAAGTTACGCTGAGTGGCGCGATTGCAAACGGTTAGAGAAAGTGATATTAATTTTTCAAGAGATTTTTTTTTGAGTTTTATTAATAATTGTAGAAGCAAAAAGGAATGAAAATAGAATGTCATTAACCCTTATCAATCTTACTACTTGTAGCATAATAAGTTTGTGACGAGTCCATTGTCCTTTATGACAGTAGTTATTGAGGGCAATTCACGTTCTTAGGGGCTCCAAAAGGTCTTTTAAGTTCTTGTCTCATAAATTAAAAATAGTTTAATAAAAGCAATAGTCTAATAAAAAACAATGAGTATGTCTTAAACTATTAAGTCATTTTTCTCTGAAGGAAAAGTCTGAAGATTTCTGTTCAAAAAAGAGAATAGACAAAAAAATTATAAGTCGCTCATTGCTTTAAAATTTTTCGAATCACACAAGCCCCATCAAATATTTCCTTGCAAATATGTGCACATTTTTATCCATTAAACTGCAGTCCAAAGTTTCGACGGCGTGTCATGTTTTTTTTTTCTTACATACTAAACTTGTTTGTTCATAAAATCAATTTTGTCTTTGTTTTGTCTTGTTTGTCAAACGTAAAGTTTTGTAACAGCTTGTATTTTCAAACTTTTTGGCTCCTCTGACAAAAAAACGAAGACTTGAAAATATTTCAGCTTATGTGAAAGCATATTACGAAACGCCAATGCATCACGTGAAAAAAAATGAAATCTAGAACATTTATTACCTAATTTTTTTATATAATCAAGTTCATAATTTATTCATACTTGATAATCAAAGACTTTTGATTTATAATTGGTTACCAATTGTGAAATTTTCAATCCAACTATCTATTTACTATTAACTATTAGTGTAGTGTGGTGTTCTTCAGCTACACACAACATTTAAAATAATACCTTCTTGCAAAACCAAAATCTACTTTGTGCATCATGCTTCAAAATTGTGGAAAAAAATTAAAAGAAGCTTAAATAATTAAAAAAAATAGCTAAGAATAAATTTTTCTAATATTTAATTTTAAAATTGCTTTATTTGAATATATAAAATTTTTGAGTATATTTAAGCTTCTGATAATTTTCAAAATTGAAGACAATTTTTATCGAATATACAAGATGAGAGATTTTCCCTATCATATAAATACGAAGCGGAATAATATAATTGTTATTAAATTTTTAAGTTGCAATATTATTACATAATGCATATGCAACTTTATAATCGATATTTTATTAGTACTAATTTTAGTTGCAAAATTAATTTAAAACGGTCGCTCTAAGAATGAGTAATGTATTTATTAAAAATTATATATAAATAATAATAATATTTTAATTCATGATTTCGTTTTAATATAGAATGCAACCAAATATTTAATGAACTTACAGACAGAATCAATATAAATTTACACTGGTTAAACGAACACATATTATTTATTTGGAAAGTCTTCAAAAATAGCACTAAATGTGTCGAATTTTTATTAAATAAATGTAAAACTTGAAATCAATGTTGTTCATAAATAGGGACTGAATATTTTATGCTATTCAATATAAGAAATAATAAATAAATTTTTTGAAGTAAAATTACAATTTAGATTGAAACAATGAAAGATTTGATCTATTATTTGTATGATAAATTAAATATAAGTCGTACTATTTTATTACTGCATTTAAAATTGGGATCAGAAGACAAATGTCTGTCGAATTTTTAATAAATAAATGTAGAATTTGAAATCAATAATTTTGAGAATAGGAACTAAATGATTTGTGCTATTAAATATATATATAAGAAATATTTTAGTATAATATTCATTTTTAGTATGAGTAATAAATTTCTTGAAGTAAAATTACAATTTAGATTGAATAAATGAGAAGTTTAGATCTATTATTTGCATAAGAAATCAAACAACATGTGGTAATATTTTATTACTTCATTTAAAATTCGGATCAAAAAGCAAAATTGAGCAGGATTTATTTGTTATTATAGACAGAATATTATTTATACGAGTAACAAAATAGATATGAAGACATTTCGGTAATTACATTAATATAATTAGATAAAACTTTATTGAAAATTTTGCTGGCTAAAATTAACAGCGTAGCTATGGTTTCTTCGGCAAAGTTTCTTATTGACCCATTCAAGCCGAATCGAGATTTGATATATAAATTAAACCCTCTGACATGTAACCTCAATTTCAAAAATATAAGTGTGCACATGTAAATATACTCGATTTATTTTGGATCCAAAAATTTGACTAACGTGAAATATTACAGGAACTAATTTATTACACAGATTGAATACTTTGCACTAATATTGAAGACTTCCCAAAATGCTCGTTTTATTTTACTCCGCCAAAGTTGTCTTTGTTCGCAATTGATTCAAACAATTACTATCTTTGTCATATATCCGCAAACATATCAAACCTCTTACAATCGCACGTCTAACCATGCATCGGCACATATAATATCCACTTTCCTTAAAAACTCGCAGTACATTTGCGGTAAACCACAACACATCTTAATCAAATCTTAAACAAATCTCTCATCTCGCATGATCTTGATTTTAAGGTCCATTTATTCTTAATATCCGTATCAATATCCATTACCACCCCCAAAGACTTACCATGGAGGAGTTTCGTGGGAGCGTGTTGGCTGCCACTTGCGTGAAGTGGTGGCCCGTAGTGCTCGCTCAACCCGGAAGCGTGGTAGGAAGTCGGGGGCGCTCCGTAGTGCTGCTGGGGAGGGTAGTCGTACTCGGCATGGGCCGAGGGGGCACTGGGGGCCGATGCGTGGATGATGTCGGCCGTTGGGGCTTCGTAGTGGTGGACCACGTTGGGCTCGTGGGGTGAGATGTAGGCTGGTAAGAGGATAGAGATGTATTAACAATATACATTTAAAAATAAGATTTCAGTATATTTTTTTAACTAGTGGGCGTGCCTTAATGCAAATTGCTGAAACTTCCCGTACGAAAAATTATTTTTTTTGAAAAGAATGAAAAGTTGGGGCTTCGTAGTGGTGGACCACGTTGGGCTCGAGGTGTGAGATGTAGGCTAATAGGAGGATAGAGATGTAATAACAATATACATTTATAAAAAAAGACTCCAGTATATTTCTTAAAAAAAAAAATAACTAGTTGTGTGTATGGCATCGTGCCTTAAGGCAAATTGCTGGAACTTCCTATACCAAAAATTCTTTTTTTAAAAAGATGAACATTTTGAAAAAATTAGATTTTTGAGAAACTGTAAATTTGACAAAAAAATTTTTTTTTGAAAAAACTAGTGGCGCGCATGGCATCTAGCCTTAAGGCCAATTGCTGGAACTTTTCGTACCGTAATTAAATATTGTATCCAAACATACACACATACATACTACATACACGCCCACACACACATACTTCCATTTTTTCTTAGGTATACCAAACTGTTCAGAAAGGCCGGAAACTTAAAGATATATAAAAAAATACTATAACACCCTACGGGAAATTAATAATACTCGTAGCAATACGAAAAAATACACATTCATCGTGTTGTTGTTTAAATTTAATTAAAAATACATTTCTTTATGAGTAAATAATTACGTTTACCCTTGCATCCATTGTACTTGTTAATAAGTACAAAAAAAGAAAATTATCTATGTTTTCTAAAAAATAATATAATTTTTTGTTACGTGGTCTTTTATAGTGTATAGCTAACTTTATAGCAAAACTGAGATATAAGGCTCCAATGTGGTACAAATTGCATTGAATTATTAACTTCCCGTAGGGTAAGTTATAGAAAACGCAAAAAAATCAAAAATAAAATTTTAATATTCTTTCGTTTCAAAAGGTTTTGAATATTTTGGCATACCTTAGAAAAAATGGATGTATATGTTTGTATGTGTGTGTGTGCGGATACAAAATTTTCCATG
>NW_020539724.1:11899717-11919436 GCF_003426905.1 Ctenocephalides felis | reverse complement strand
AAAATTTGATGAATTCTCATTCATGGTATGAAAATATATTTCGAATACTGTTCGTACGTACGTACGTATTTTCGTTTTATTATATTAGCTATGAAGGTGACAACCTTCAGGGCATTAAGCTTTACACGAAATGGTTGCTACCCCTGGTAGAGGGGGTAGCAGAGTGTTTTAATTGAACTAGTTGTTCACTTTTAAAAGTAAAGTCCGCGCAACAACATGTTTAATAAATAATAAATATATATGTATATATGTATCATCTTTCGTTATAACTTAGTGACAAATCAGTGATTGTAATTAGAACTGCAACAAATACATAATATACAAACAAATCAGTGTTTAATACAGTCCACAGCTACAAGGGTTAAATTATAACCCAACAACCTGAATTATCGAAGGAGAGTTTTAATAAAATTTAATAACTGTTTAATACATAAAAACAAATAGTTAAATAAATTATTTAACATTAAATAAATATTATAACCATTGTTCTAAATAATATTCACTATACATTCCATGTATCCTTTACATCCGCGTCGAGACATTGTTCGCATTCTTCCGCTTTTAGTGAAAATTCTTGTTCGACGTCAGAATACGTCCGACGTATAATTTGTGATATGTTATAATAATAATCGTAATAATGAAAAAGAGTTCTCGACCGTGAATGTGTAGTACGTGAAAGTTCCCAATCGATTCGTTTTATGTCAATGACTCTGGCCGAACATGCTTGCGAGGTGATGTTATGTGGCTGAAAGTACCATCGGAGGTAGCTCCGATATTGGCACGATAGACGGACGGCCGGGGGTAAAGGACTCATGATTTTGCAATTAATGTTTTAGGACATCATATTTTTTATAGGATTTTCCAGAATTTTTAAAATTGTAATTTAATATACAGAAATAGTCTCTATTAAATAGCATTGATCTTATTCATTTGTCAACTCTAATTACCCTCTTGGTCTCAATATACGATCTCTACATTTACTACTATCGTCATTCAACATTAACTACCCTTTTTTATTCTCTATACATAGTCTTCTTATAAAGATCTAATACTACCATTCATACCAACAATTATACTAGCGCTAGCTATTCTTATCTAACATTGTAGTTTCTTATTTTAGCTTATAATTTTTATAAGTCTTATAAATGAATCAAACTATTGAGTTGACCGTAGTACGATGTAGTTATATCAATGAACGATATTGTACTGTCATAATCGTAGCACGATGAAGTATTAATATAAAACGTAATTATATTTTCGTAATCGTCGTACGATGTAGTATAATCAATGAACGTGATTGTACTATCATAATCGTAGTACGATGTAGTATTATCAATGAACGTGATTGTACTATCATAATCGTAATACGATGTAGTATTATCAATGAACGTGATTGTACTATCGTAGTACGAAATAGTAAGTCGTAGTACGATGTTGTATTTTCAATGAACATGGTTTTACTATCATAGTTCGACGTAGTAAGTCGTACTACGATGTAGTATTATCAATGAACGTGATTGCACTATCATAGTACGACGTAGTAAGTCGTACTACGATGTAGTAATATCAATTAAAGCGATTGTACTATCATAGCACGACGTAGTAGTATGTCGTAGTACGATGTAGTATTTCCAATGAACGTGGTTTTACTATCTAATAGAACGTAGTAATTCGTACTACGATGTATTATAATCAATGAACGCGATTGAACTATCGTAGTACGACGTAGTAAGTCGTACTACGATATAGTATTATCAATGAACGTGATTGTATTACGTGGTACTACGTAGTAAGTTGTAGTACGATGTAGTATTATCAATGATCGTTCGATTACGCCGTACTATCGTAGTACGGCGTAGCGAGTCGTAGTACGATGTAGTATATTCAATGAACGTGATTGTACTATCGTAGTACGACGTAGTAAGTTTTAGTACGATGTAGTATATAACGAACATAATTATAGTATCACAGTATAATCATACAATCTCCGTAGTACGATGTATTTTAATTTGTTTAATTTTATATTAAAATTTCAAATTCAAACTATTAGTTCAATTATGTGTCTTTAGAACTTGCACAAAATTAAATTAGAATTATAAACTTCGTTAGCAGATTATTTAGCAAATTCATATCTATTTTGTAAATAAGGTTTTATATTTTATTTTACCATAATTTATAAATTTATATTTTGAATTTCTATCATTAAAAATGTTAGTCACAGTACAGGATGTAAAATATATATTGATTACTAGTTTTGCTAAGTGACTGCTAAAAAGTGAAACGCTTTCACTATCAGATCAACGTATGTGTAAAAATGACAAATACGTACTCAGAATTTTTGTATGACAAACTAGAAATTTCCGGCGTGAAAGAAATACGTGGAAATAATATAAAAATCCATAATTCATAAATTATCTATTGCATGTGACAACGTTACATAAAATTTTGACTTCTCTGATGACTGGATTACATTTCAGCCATTGTTGTTAATACAATATCACATTAAAGCTAATTTTGATACCAATCTTGTCAATTATTAACTTTACACTTGGCAAATGTATATTGTTTGTTTCGATGGAAAACTTTACGCTATTTTGCATTCAACTTACATTATAGGAACAATTTATTAGCCCAGGCGGTCACAGAGTCATGCACACGAAATTCTTAAAGACCAAAATAAAAGACAGAAGTCACATTATATTCATTTCAGTGTAAATTAAACGATATGAGAGTATTTGGTTCGCTGATTCTTGTTTCATCTACGAAAACATTATTATATAACAGAGAAAATGCTTTTCTTACAAAAGATTTGTAAATGATTTTTTGGACTTCTAATTGATGAAACATTTTTGAGCGTAGTTAATTGACCGTGGGTGAAGAGAAGTGTAAATTTACGTTGGGAAATGGATATAGATGTCATCAACGTTGTTATAAATATTATGTAACAAAATAATTATCTCAGTAAACAAGTGCTAATTTTTGTTAAGTAGCCTTTGACCTCCCAAGAGATTATAATTATAGACATTGTATTGCTTGATGAATACTATTAATTTTTAGAGTAATAATATATTCACCAAAGTCTAAAATATATTTTTATTTTAACATAGTCATCGTTTGATTTCACTTTCTGTTAGAAACTCTACAAAAATTAACGTCTTATTATCAACTCACGGCATGCGTACGTCTTGAAGTTTTTATATACACATATTAATATTTATACATGCAAATGCATATATATATACGAAAATTACACGAAAAAATTAAGAAACACAAATATGATAAACGTCGACTTATGATAAATTTTGAATAATTGTAAAATAAAGATAAAAATGAATAATATATTTTATTATAAAAAAGCTTATTCCAAACGAAACATGTTGTCAGCTTGAGGTTTGTGTAACAAGTCAACTTGTTACTGAGATATTCAATCTTGATCATATCTCAATTTTCATGTGATATCTTATATAACCACTGCTCGATAACAAGTTGTCCAAAGTGGAAATTATTGGGACCTTATGATTAAACAAGCTCAGATCCAAGATGAAAAATATGCTGATACAGTTTTTCGTCAGAAAATCCTATGCTTTTGTGTCTATTAATTTGTATACGAAGTTATCTCGATTTGCAGTAGTTCCCAACTATAGTTTTTATTATCCTCTATCCAATTAATTGCATTACGTCCGTGATTTCTAGTTACGATGTAGTTTTAAACAAAAACGTGGTGTTTTTGCATAGAAATTGCACCTGCTCCTACGATTTACTTGTTGCAGTGCGAAATAAATCGCAAGCCATTTGCCTCAGCCGACTTTAACTTTGTTAACTAACTTTCGGAATGCGATTTCAGTCTAGGGGATTATAAACATGAAAGTTTAATGGTTCAGGAACGATTTAAGTGCTTCAATTTGTGCTTTTGTAATATTTTTAAATCTGGGAAAGTGGGAAAAAACTCACACCAAGAGAAGGAAATAAAAAGTTTAATGGAGAACAATTGGAAGTTCCAGGTTTGGTACACGCTTCGAACAGCCTGTTTTATTTGCATAAGTTATTAGATAGGAATTTGATTTTTGGTATATGAAAGTTCTCTGAAAATAAAGCCAGAAACCAATTTTGTATAGCAAAGAATCCATGCTATACGAGTTTTACTATTTTCAATTCGCCTTATTTTTAAGTGCAACGTATCACAATAAATCCTTTAGCCAAGGAATTCTATATAAATCTATATAAAATAAATCGTAGGAAAAATATAATCTCAGAAGCCACAGTCTTTTATCGGTGAACGACAAAATCACGTACAACCTATATATAATGAGAAAAAGAAAGTTACACCGTCTTCTTTCAGCATTTATCACTTGCTGTAATATAGAAATATTACAACAGAATCAATATTACGTCGACCTACAGGCTTGGATATAGATATTTGCTCTATTTCATCCAGGATAATACATATATGTTTTTATATCATTTACAAATTAGTTGTACCCACGAAATTTTCACATTTAAAATTCTCTTATCCTTGACCTTTTTAACAATTAAAATTGGCACTTAACATTTATTGTTAACAAATTAAAACTTCATTAAAAGTCTTTGCACATATATAAGTTTGTTTTTATGTTGCAATTCTATTGATGTTTAGTTTTTCTCTTAGTGTTTTAAAAATATACGCAATCGACAAATACAATACTGATGAAATAGAACCATGTTTGAGTAAATAGAAAATAAACAGAAATGTAAATATAGGATTGAATGGTTTTTAAAATGTATCGAAAAGAATGTTATAAAATGTTTTCTTTTGAAGAATTTTGCAATTTTTAGTAAGCCTATGATAAAATATTAGTGAAAGATTATTGATATACGAAACAATTTTGAAATCAGATTTTTTTTACATGTATTACCAAATACAAAAATAATATTTTTGTAATTAGGAATAATAAGCTTAGAAATAAAATCTTCGAAATTATAAAATTTAGATAGAATTTTTACATACCATTAGAAAAACGATACAACTTAGAATATTACCATTCATCTCATCATTTCAGTATTTCTAAAACTATTTGTAACATTTACAATTACCGTCCATCCAGTAGAAACTCCGTTTGCAATATCCGGCATATCAAAGAAAATTCATTTGTGACGTTTTGTGAAAATGCAATTTTGCGCTTAAATAATATTCATTGCGTTATATATTAATTTGTCATTCGGCCACATGCAACAAAAGAAGGAAAAATAAACGACAAACAGTCAGGTTAAAATGCAATTTAAAATGCTTTGCAAAAGAAAGAAATGAAATGTGACAGACGTCGGATTAGGGATTACAATGAATTGAAATACTCTAGGAGTCGTATCATAGGATGTCAAAATTGAGCTAAATTTAATGGAGACATGGATATGATGACATATTTATTTTAGATACAAAGAGAATAAAATGCAATCAAACTTGCCTTAAGCAATTCTTACTCATTTAATAAGTCAATTTAAGTTTGGCCATTTATCATTTATTTTAATTTATCATTTTCCTCTATCTTTTCTAGTTAACGCTAATATTCTGCTGCCTCTCGCTGGCATTAGTGGCGGCCGCACCACCATCAATAGATCCTGTCCAGGACCAAATGCGTTATGGACAGAGATACGCCGAAGTAATCCGGGACAAACGTTCAGGATCAGGACACTACGACATTTTCGGTGCTATCAAACACAAAATCGCAGCAGGCGTCAAAAGCAAGTTGACGCAACTAGGAAAAGCATCAGCAAGTGCTGCCGGATCCCTAGCCGCCAAAGCTAGCCACTCTTCGGCATCTGGAAGCGGTCATCCTGATTTGATCATCCACCATCCACCAGTAGAACATGGACACGATATTGTAAGATGATTATAGCAATAATGAAAGAAACATGTAGCTAATTTTGGTTTATCCTCAGGGTCATGATGACAAATCGGTCAACCTCTGGGGTCTGAAGAAGGACATCGTGAACACTCTCTTCCAAGCTGTGAAAGCTATCACTGGTGGTGTGACTGTAATCAAGGGGCAAATCATCAAAGGTGGTGGTTACGTGATCTCGGGCGCCGGCAAACTTTTGGCTGGTGGTGGCGATGCAATCACACATGTTGGTAGACACATTGCTTCGTCTGCGCAACTTGTAGAGCACCCACATAAGGGAGGACACAGTAAGTTTTAGGGTTAATCGATAGTTGTAGAATTGTTGACGTTTGTGGAACTATTCAGACGGTTAAAATTTGGAATTCAAAACTCATACAAGCAATCTCCCCTTCAGTTTGTAATAACATAGAAATTCACAATTGGGAATGTCAAAACACCACAAATTGTAACAAAATTCAGAACATGCAAAACGCCTTTGCAACGATTGTGGTTTAACTTGCGTCTCCATATTTTTGATGAAAAAAATATCCAAACTCTTTTTTAATTTTTGATAAATTTATTTCGGTTTTGATTCAAAACATGCCTGATAAACACTGCGCTTTGAAAGATTTGAAATTAAAATTATTTATTTCGGTTTCAGTAGTACTTTAAAAGTACTTTTCACGTGGGAAAGCATTTTTCAGAAAATTTACTGAGATATAGTAACAAAAAAATTAATGTATAATAGCGATTCATTAGCAATCAAATACTGACAAATTTGTAATTATTCTACATTTTTCTTTACTTTTGTCTTATTCAGTTTGTCAACGGCGTATTTTATATATTTCAAATATTATATTTATTAGAATTTTGCGCAGTTTTTATAGTAACTAGAGCCCAATGATACATTTAATATTTTGTCGTTACAAACTTTCTCTGTAGGAATTTCTATTTTTTTATAATAAGTAAACTATCTAGTCTTGAAAACTGTGCTTGATGTAACGCACTAGATAATTTTATGCATTAATTGAATATGATAAAAAAACTTAAATTTGTTGATAATAGGCTAAAAAACAACAAATTTAAATTCAACCTCTATTAAATAAATAATTGATAAAAATAATAAATAACCTTTATTGTTACATCTTATTTTGTCTGTATACAAGTCTAATTAAAATTATTTTTTGTCAATTCTTTTCTATTGTTAATTGTTACATACGACTGGAAGACTAAATGCTCTGAGTTCAAGGAAAATTCTTTTCTTTTTAATATCAATATCAATATCATTTGTATTAACTTTTATAGAAATTATCATTGATTCTCAGCATACACTTTGAAAATAATTCTAACTGTTTTCATTGAAATTTTGTCTGGATTTCTGGAATAATAATAATTGAACATTATGGATTTTCAAATAATTCATTTGGTGAATTTTTAAACTTGAGTTATATCTGTTTTGTGGCTATTACTTACTATGATTTCTTTTTTTGAATCTTGCCTTTTATTATATATACTATAATATAGTAGGAAAACGAAGAAATACGGATTCACGACTTTGTAGTTGATCTTTTACCACAGGTACTTTTATGGATCTGTATACGTGTAATACCTAACACTCATAGAAAAATAAAAAAACCTTTATAATTTCTGAAAAAAGAATCTTTTTTGTTACGCGGTCTGCACGGACATAACTTAGCATAAAAGCATAACTTAACATATAGTGTATAGCTAACTTTATAACAAAACTAAAGTATAAAACTTGGATGTTGTGCAAATTGTATTGAACAAGATTTTTGTGATGTACTGAAATGCTTTCGTTAACTAGTGGGGCGCATGGCATCGTGCCTTAAGGCAAATTGCTGCAACTTCGCGTACCAAAAATTATTATTTTTTTAAAAACGATCAACATTTTTGAAAAAAAATTACTTCGAAAAAATTAGATTTTTGAGAAACTAAAAATTTAACAAAAAATTACTTTTTTTTGAAAAAAGTAATGTTTTTTTTATTTTGACATATTTTGGAAATTCTGAACTTTTTTTCAAAGCAATCGCACTGCTTTAACTGCATAGACGAAATGTCAAAGCGCGTAAGCGCCGCGTCGCCGTTTAACGGATAAACATTGGTACGGAACCTATAGGAATGTAAACAAAATTTATACTTATTGTTAAAATCTCTGTAAAATATCTGATAAATTGATGTGCATATGTCTAATGATCATTTTTAACCACCAAATGACATTTTTTTACTTTTCTCATTAGATCTCTGAAACCGCTAGACCTGCCTTTATGAAAATTTGATCAATCTTGTCAATACAAGTAAAATGTTATTTGGATTATTAAAAACAAACCATTTTTGGCACTTTTTGCCTCGTATCTTCGAAACGGCTAGACCTGCCTTCTCCAAAAACTAATTAGCATGTCTCCTTAACAATACGAATCGAATGTTTTTTGAATTATTCAAATCGGTTGATCGGTCCCGAAATCGTCGACGAAAATTTGTATCCGCACACACACACACACACACACACATACATCCATTTTTTCTAAGGTATGCCAAAATGTTCAGAAACCTTTGAAACGTAAAGATTTATAAAAAATTTCATTTTCGATTTTTTGCGATTACTATAACTTGCCCTATGGAAAGTTAAAAAAAATGTATATTGTTATAACATCTCTATCCTTTACCAGCCTACATCTCACCCCACGAGCCCAACGTGGTCCACCACTACGAAGCCCCAACGGCCGACATCATCCACGCATCGGCCCCCAGTGCCCCCTCGGCCCATGCCGAGTACGACTACCCTCCCCAGCAGCACTACGGAGCGCCGCCGACTTCCTACCACGCTTCCGGGTTGAGCGAGCACTACGGGCCACCACTTCACGCAAGTGGCAGCCAACACGCTCCCACGAAACTCCTCCATGGTAAGTCTTTGGGGGTGGTAATGGATATTGATACGGATATTAAGAATAAATAGACCTTAAAATCAAGATCATGCGAGATGAGAGATTTATTTAAGATTGATAAAGATGTTGTGTTGTGGTTTACCGCAAATGTACTGCAAGTTTTTGCGGAAAGTGGATATTATATGTGCCGACGTATGGTAAGAGTTTTGATATGTTTGCGGATATATGTCAAAGACATATAAAGTTTTAGGTTTTTTTTTTAATTTGAAAATTTGCTTTCTTTGACTTAAATACATACGTTAAGTTTTAGTTAGTAACTGTTTGAGTCAATATTTAAGACAAATTTGACGGAGTAAGAAACGAGCATTTTGGGAAGTCTTCAATTTTAGCGCAAAGTATTCAGTTTGTGTAATAAATTAATTCCTATATCATTTCACGTTAGGGTATACACCTAAGTCTATTTTTACACGGTAGATTGGTTCCAGAAGAAGCCGTGTAAAAAAACGTGTAAAAAAAGACATTGATCTTAAACAAAAATGAGTGATTTGTTCCTAATCTCTAAAACCTATTAAAATTAGTGAAAAACAAGAATTTTTAAGAACAAGAATTCATGTTTATTTTATTAAATCAAATATAATGCTTATTTTCACAAGCATAGTAACTAGGATAAAAGCTTCTTATCTTAAAAGTAATATAAATTAAATGTATGGCAAGTTCAGGAACTAAAAAACTATGTTGTGAACGAAGAATAGGAACATACTACGCAAAAATTAAATTTGACAAAAAAATTTAAGTACATAAAATTTCAAATCGTGCTAAAGGGAACAAAATCGTGTAAAATTTTAAAAATATTCAATTTTCAAACCGTGTTATATCAAAACCGTGTACAAAAAGACCGTGTAAAAACAGACTTAGGTGTATTTATGAAATTGAGGATACATATTGAAGGGTTTAATGTATATATCAAATCTCGATTTAGGTTTAATAAATAAGAAACTTTGCCGAAGAAACCCGTACTCGCATGTTAATTTTTGTCAGCGAAATTTTCAATAAAGTTTTGTCTAATTATTTTAATTTAATCACCAAAATATCTTCATATCTATTTTGTTACTCGTATAAATAATATTCTGTCTATAATAACAAATAAATCCTGCTCAATTTTGCTTTTTGATCCGAATTTAAATGAAGTAATAATAACTTTTAATTTTTTTAATCTAAATTATAAATTTACTTCAAGCTACTTATTACTCATATTGAAAATTAATATTTTATTGAAATATTTCTTATATTTAATAGCACAAATCATTTAGATCCTATTCTCAAAATTATTGATTTCAAATTTTACATGTACATTTTATATTTACTAAAAATTCTAGAGACATTTGTCTTCTGATCCGAATTTTAAATGCAGTAATAAAATAGCACGACTTATATTTAATTTATCATACAAATAATACTTCAAATCTTTCATTTCTCAATCTAAATTGTAATTTTACTTCAAAAAATTTATTACTCATATTAAAAATGAATATTTTACTGAAATATTTCTTATGTTGAATAGCATAAAATATTCAGTCCCTATTTTTGAATAACATTGATTTCAAGTTTTACATTTATTTACTAAAAATTCAACAAATTTAGTGCTATTTTTGAAGACTTTCAAAATAAATAATATGTGTACGTTTAACCAGTGTAAATTTAATTGATTCTGTCCGTAAGTTCATTAAATATTTGGTTGCATTCTATATTAATTATTAAATCGAAATTATGAAATTAAAATATTATCATTTATATCTAATTTTTAATAAATACATAGTTCATTCCATAAGCGACCTTTTTAAATTAATTTTGCAACTAAAAATATCAACGATTTTGTTTTAAGAATTAGTACTAATAAAATATCGATTATAAAGTTGCATAAGCATTGCATAATAATATTGCAACTTAAAAATTTAATAACAATTATATTATTCCACTTCGTATTTATATGATAGGGAAAATCTCTCATCTTGTATATTCGATAAAAATTGTCTTCAATTTTGAAAATTATCAGAAGCTTAAATATACTTAAAAATTTAATATATACAAATATAACAATTTTAAAATTAAATATTAGAAAAATTTATTCTTAGCTATTTTATTTAATTATTTAAGCTTCTTTTAATTTTTTTCCACAATTTTGAAGCATGATGCACAAAGTAGATTTTGGTTTTGCAAGAAGGTATTAATTTAAATGTTGTGTGTAGATGAAGTACACCACACTACACTAATAGATAATAGTAAATAATAGTTGATTGAAATATTCACAATTGGTAACCAATTATGAACTAAAAGTCTTTGATTATCAAGTATGAATAAATTATGAACTTGATTATATAAAAAAATTATTAGGTAATAAATGTTCTAGATTTCAGTTTTTTTTCACGTGATGCATTGGGCGTTTCGTAATATGCTTTCACATAAGCTGAAATATTTTCAACATTTTTTAGTCTTCGTTTTTTTGTCAGAGGAGCCAAAAAGTTTGAAAATACAAGCTGTTACAAAACTTTACGTTTGACAAACGAGACAAAACAAAGACAAAATTGATTTTATGAACAAACAAGTTTAGTATGTAAGAAGAAAAAAAAACATGACACGCCGTCGAAACTTTGGACTGCAGTTTAATGGATAAAAATGTGCACAGATTTGCAAGAAAATATTTGATGGGCTTGTGTGATTCGAAAAATTTTAAAGCAATGAGCGACTTATAATTTTTTTTGTCTATTCTCTTTTTTGAACAGAAATCTTCAGACTTTTCCTTCAGAGAAAAATGACTTAATAGTTTAAGACATACTCATTGTTTTTATTAGACTATTGCTTTCATTAAACTATTTTTAATATGTGAGACAAGAACTTAAAATACTTTTGGAGCCCCTAAGAACGTGAATTGCCCTCAATAACTACTGTTATAAAGGACAATGGACTCGTCACAAACTTATTATGCTACAAGTAGTAAGATTGATAAGGGTTAATGACATTCTATTTTCATTCCTTTTTGCCTCTACAATTATTAATAAAACTCGAAAAAAATCTCTTGAAAAATTAATATCACTTTCTCTAACCGTTTGCAATCGCGCCACTCAGCGTAACTTTTGGCAATTTACACTAATTAAATTACTCTTAATTTCATTCGAGTAATTATACCCTCTGATGACTACAAGCGCTTTCATGAAGTTAATGAAAGTTGATTGTGGAAAAAGATGCTTGAAAACTCCACGATAATTAACGCATAAAATATAATTTATTATTAAATTCTAATTATCTGGAACACATGGCTTCATTTTACACCGTAGAAGATTTTGTAATGATTAGATAATAGATAGATCACTTGTTGTAGATGAACACATAAAAAAATCTAGTATAATATAGTATACACTCTGGAAATAATGCAAACTATTTTATTTATTAAATATTAATTAGTTATATGAAGCATATCAGGGTGCACTTAAATGACACTGCGAGAAATATTGCAATTATCAAATGGTACTGATACAACCCCTAGAATGATCACGGTTATTATTTTGAATAGAATAAAAACTAAGTCAATAGACACGGTAGAAATGATAAAAAACAATTTAGAATTACAAGTAGTTATATTGACTATATTAGATATAGTTTATGTTGGCAAAATAGTCAATAATATGTTGAAGTTTCGTCAAAAGTAGAAATGTAAATATATTTCTCCGCCGAGCACTGAACACAAGGCACAGCACCATCAGCAAAATCTAGTGACCATTATTACCCAATTATATAAAAAATGAAATCTTTACCAGCTGAGTCCAAGAGTTCGTCGGCGCCTGTCACAGAAAAGCCAGTAATCAACCCAGTCCCGCCAACTCCCATCAAACCCGCCAAATCTGCCAACCAAAAAAAGCGTGTAGTCGCACATACCACCCCCAATAAATCGAAAAAATCAAAATCTATAGGCACAAGCTACGACCCAAGCATCCAAGCAGCTTCCGAAGCCTTGAGAGAAATTTTGAAAAAAGGCCAAGCACAACATCCAAACGTTGTAAACCACCACAACGAGGAAGAATTGAGGAAGCTTCGCCAATATCCGATTCCCCCAGATTCCCCTCAGTTGCCTAAAAAATTACCACCCTTACCAGCTTTTAAACCAATGCCTGAAGTTCCTGAGGAACCTGTAAATCCTGGTCCAACAGCATTGGGTGGAAATCCTTATGTACCAAGTGAACAGAACAGAGGACCACAACAATTCCAAAATAATCCTGAACCAGAACCGACGCAACAGTTATTGACACAGACTAGACCAATACAGCAATATCAGACCCAAGAATATCCTGGACAACAATATCAAAGCCAACAATATAGACAACCCACAATCCCAACAAAAAAACCTGTAGTACAACTTTCTCAAACACTTGTTCCCAACACACCTGCACCTTTCCAATTGGCAAACACAATGCAAAGGATTCCTTTCGAGTTGCCGGATTCATCAAAATTGGTGTCTTATGAGGATTATCAGAGGGTGAAAGATGCAACGACGAATCCATTGGTTTTAAATGTGCCCTTGGACACGAATGATGGACAGAATAGATGGTTGTTAGGATCAGGAATCCATGCTGCTCCTTATTTTGATATCCAAAAATCTGTACAATATGAACTTAGACCAGCAGTGCGAACGCTCAGGAGGAGATTGACGACGCAGTGAAAAAATGTGATAAACGAGGATTAAAAGCGGTATTGTATCTTTGTAAATATATAGAAGTATTGAATCATCAGTTTTAGGTATAAATCTGTGGAGAATTGTTAGATTACAAATAGGAGACGTAGATTTTCAGTAAATTTAAAGGCCGTTGCGGGAATCTCTTTTAACCTTAACTCTCACAAGTTGTCCTAAATAATTCTATTATTACTCAACAATTCTCCATCAGAATCTCTGACTTTACCATTACCAATTTACCAGCCTTACTTCACCACCATGACTTGTACATAAACATGACTGACTAACTTTTCGTTGTATATAATAATATCACGCTGTTTCACTTGTGTGCTTCAATGAGTTTTTGAATGTTGTTTCAAATATATAAAATTATATAGATTTTTAGATTAATCTATATGTTTATGCTGTAAGTGTATTATTTATATCCCAGACATTCGGATATTATATCATTATGTCATTTGTATTATAAACTACATTTAGATAAGTAGTACTTTCATGTTCATTACTTGAATTGATATATTTATGCATACACACACAAGACACATATGTGTATATAAATATAAAAAAAATTCCAAGGCAGTTACATCAAATGTAAATAAATCTTCACCTAATTTTATATCATTCTCAGTGGAATTTTAATAATACATGTTCATAATTTCACTCATTATTAAATTTTCACTGAGTTTGGTAATACTTTTTCTCAAAATTCTTTAATTTTTATTTAATGTAAGTGCCTTGATTTTTTTTTCAAATATCTCAATATCAAAATTGAGAATAACTCCATAGGTATTAAAAAAAATAAATAAACTTAAATGCTTTTGGAGATAGTTTATATATTTTTAAATATTTTATTGTCCTTCTTCCTGGGTTTATTTTTTGTTGATTTTTTAAAACTTATTCTAAACAGAAATAAGTAACAGAATAAATATAATTAATTAATATAATATATAATTAATTTAGAATTTTTCTAATATTTGGAAAAACGTTAAGTTTGATCTTCGAAGAAGGAAATAAATATGGAAATGTATAAATAATATTGTTTGGAACACAAAATTTCATATGTGTAAATGTATATTTTTTCTAAACACAAAATATAATAAGAAAACATGAAAAGTATTTGTGAACTTTATAAAGTAAGTTTCAACTTTATGAGTTTCAGAATTCGAATTATATTTGAGAACTCTCAGAATAATATTCGAGAAATAAAAGAATTTTTTTATTAGTTTCACAAATAGTTTGTGCGTATTTTTAGATTTGTTTTTGAACTAAACAGATACATACATACATACATATATATACATACATACATATATATATATATATATATATATATATATATAAATTATACTCTATTCTCCTTTCGCTAATAATAGATTTTACTATATATGAGGTATATGTGTGGCTTTAAGTGGTGGGTTCAAACTTTTTTTGTTTTAAATTAACAAATCAGAATTTTGCTTACTAATTTCTATAAAAACTAACTGTTATAATATTTAGAAATATGCTTTACATATTTAATTAACTAATATGAATTGTATTTCTATGCAGTTGATGAAAATCAGGTAATGTTTATTGAAAAATGTACTTTTAAGGCTTTTTTAAAATCGTTCAATGTATTTAATATGCTTTTTAATGAAGCAAACTGTTTAGATAAGAAAGTTTCATAAAATAATAAAATAAGATTTAAAACCTAATAACAAAAACTACCATGAATCAGAAAATTAAACAAGATTTTTCACCGATGACAAACGAAAAATACTTTTTAAAATTTGATGATATATATATTTGATGATAAATGTATTAAATATTAACAAATATTTAAATAACACTTTTCTTATAACAACAATAAGTATTTCAAAGATACTAAATATAAAATCGTGTATTAGAACCTTAATGAAAGCTCGAATTAAAAATTAAACTTAAAACAGGTAACAATTTTAATTCATATTTGTATATTTGCAAATCCAGTTTGCATATTTTGTAAGATATTCAAAAGACTTGTGCTTGAAACTTTGTACTAGAATCAGAATTAGTGATAAATGATAAATTTATAATAATAATCGATAGAATTCCTATAAGAATATACTTTAATATCAATATAGCTTTGCGCTTTTAGATTACTTTTACTATATAATATATATATATATATATATATATATATATATATACATATATATATAAATATATTTATATATCTCAATATATTTTCTAATTCTTCTTAAATTTTTCAGACGGTTCCTTGAAATTTCCAGTGTATATCACTGAGTGATTGACTTGAAGAAATTTACTTCAGTTACGTTGCAGAGGGAAGATTAATTTTAAGATTCTAGTATATGTAAATAATTATCATTAACTTAGTTTTAAGTAAAATCATTTCTCTTCATAATAATTACATCAATAAGAAATTATAATCAATCAATAAAACAATTTTTATAATGAAAATTGTTTATATTGATTGTAAATAATTGCTGTAGATTTTCATTATGTTCAAAATTTCTACAAAATTAATAATATTGTTATAACATTAGAATGATTATTGTTTGGCAAGCAAGGAAATTAGCTGTGGTTGTTTTATTATAAAATCATTTATATTTCTTGAAGATATTTACTACATATTGGCACAAACCGATGTAAATAATCTATCTAGTCTGTGCTCATATGGATTAATAATCTTTGTGTCTAAAAGAAACTTTATTTTATATAAGTTTACGTAGGAAATTTTCATCTAATATGTAATAATGATGTACATATTTAAATAATTTATTATTAATAAATTTAATTTTTATACAAGATGTCTTTTAGTAGAACATTTTCAGGACACACACACACACATATATACATATATATATATATATATATATATATATATATAAATATATTTATCATTTATTCCTATTTATAATCACATTTTGTTAAAGATGTACGTACCCTATTTATAAACCATTTGACATATGTGCAGTTAAAATAAAATAAAATGTACTATTCAATATATACTTTGAAAATAAATCCATAAGTTTATCTATTTATCTATTCACGGATTTTTATTCTGAAAAAGTGGATTTTTAAAGTCTAAGTCATTTATAAACGAGGAACTGTCAAACATTTGACGTACAGGTCGGTGGCGCCATCTAACACAGAACCATATGAACCCGGTAGTCACTACGTAGTTCCTCAAGAACTGGGAACGATTTTGCATAGAGGCGCTGCATGCATTCGCCTTAGAATCATAGGAATCTTATTGGATTCCTTTTTACGCTAGAACTGTCAAATGTTAGTTCCTCAAAAACTGGGAACAATTTTGCATAGAGGCGCTGCATGCAATCGCAGTAGAATCTTAGGGATCTTATTGGATTCCTTTTTACCCTATTATATATAATTATGGTCCCGGCTTAGAAGAAATATTAATATATACATGTATATATCGCTTTATACGCCATTATATATATAATTATGGTCCCGGTTTTGAAGGAATATCAATATATACATGTATATATCGCCTTATACGCCATTATATATATAATTATGGTCCCGGTTTTGAAGGAATATCAATATATACATGTATATATCGCCTCATACGCCATTATATATATAATTATGATCCCGGTTTTGAAGGAATATCAATATATACATCTATATATCGCTTTATACGCCATTATATATATAATTATGGTCCCGGTTTTGAAGGAATATCAATATATACATGTATATATTGCTTTATACGCCATTATATATATAATTATGGTTCCGGTTTTGAAGGAATATCAATATATACATGTATATATTGCTTTATACGCCATTATATATATAATTATAGTCCCGGCTTTGAAGGAATATCAATATATACATGTATATATTGCTTTATACGCCATTATATATAATTATAGTCTAGGTTTTGAAGGAATATCAATATATACATGTATATATCGCTTTATACGCCATATATATATATATATATATATATAATTATAGTCCCGGCTTTGAAGGAATATCAATATATACATGTATATATCACTTTATACGCTATTATATATATAATTATGATCCCGGTTTTGAAGGAATATTAATATATACATGTATATATCGCTTTATACGCCATTATATATATAAATATGGTCCTGGTTTTGAAGAGATATTTATATATACATGTATATATCGCTTTATACGCCATTATATATATAATTATGGTCCTGGTTTTGAAGGAATATCAATATATACATGTATATATCGCTTTATACGCCATTATATATATGAATATAGTCGTGGTTTTGAAGGGATATCAATATATACATGTATATATCGCTTTATACGCCATTATATATATAAATATGGTCCTGGTTTTGAATGGATATCAATATATACATGTATATATCGCTTTATACGCCATTATATATATATATATATATAATTATGGTCCTGGTTTTGAAGGAATATCAATATATACATGTATATATCGCTTTATACGCCATTATAAAAATAATTATGGTCCCGGTTTTGAAGGAATATCAATATATACATGTATATATCGCTTTATACGCCATTATATATATAATTATGGTACCGGTTTTGAAGGAATATCAATATATACATGTATATATCGCTTTATACGCCATTATATATATATAATTATGGTCCCCGTTTTGAAGGAATATCAATATATACATGTATATATCGCTTTATACGCCATTATATATATAATTATGGTCCCCGTTTTGAAGGAGTATCAATATATACATGTATATATCGCTTTATACGCCATTATATATATAATTATGGTCCCCGTTTTGAAGGAGTATCAATATATACATGTATATATCGCTTTATACGCCATTATATATAATTATGGTCCTGGTTTTGAAGGAATATCAATATATACATTTATATATCCATTTACCATACACCAAGGCAGCTAGTCTATATAAAATGAAAAAACTATTATGAATATAAGAATCTTATTGGATTCCTTTATACGCTTTAATATGAATTCAACTTGACGTTAGTTCCTCACAAACTGGGAACAATTTTGCATAGAGGCGCTGCAAGCAGGTCACCGTAGGAGCTCAGAAATCTTATTGGATTCCTATTCACGCAAGAACTGTCAAACGTTTGACGTTAGTTCCTCACAATTTGAGAACGATTTTGCATAGAGGCGCTGCATGTACTAAACTTATTGGAATACGGCGGAATATTTGAATGTTTTTTCAAATTTGGAGAAATATTCTAATGTGAAATGTGTATTTTTAAATGTAATGTTCTATAAATCAATATTATATATATATATATATATATATATATATATATTGATAATATATATTGATAATATATATTATACATTTAAAGCACAAAAGCTAGGAATATATAAATATTATACAAACCCTAATTAATTATAATGAATTTATTGAACAAATTAACTTCTATTATTATTAAATATTAAACTTAGTGTATAAATGCATATATATATATATATATATATATATATATATATAATCTTTATTTTATTAATGGCAGCCATCACACATGCCCCAACAAATTATATTAACTCCTCTGTCAATGCATAATGGATGTAAATTTATTTAATATATTAACCTATAAGGTATTTATTAAAGTTTGATTAATATTTCAATATTGTTTCCATAATGCTTAATAAACTAATTATATATTTATTGCCAAGGCTTGGTTAATAACTAATATATATTTATTGCCTTGGCAATGATATAGTTGAAAAGCCTCATGCAATCCGTTTTATGATTTTATGAATATTGATTGTGTTTAATATATTAATGCCGATCATTAATAGTATATAATTATAAAAGCAACAACTTACCATGTTCTGCACAGCATTTTACACAAATTAACACACCACGTGCTTATAAAAAGACACATACTTGAAACACTTTTATAATTTTAATAGAATCTAAAGTATATTCAACACTGAACACCTTTGTTATTAAACTATTATTTTACGCAATTTTATATATAATAAATGACTACACATTTTTAATTAATGGGATTCAACAATTTTGTATAGCAAGACAGATTCTTACATAATACTGAGACCAAATTTTATTGAACACAAACACCTGTACAGTAGAGTAGATAAGACTTAAATGGCAGGTATCAGAAAACTGAATTAAATTTTAATTATCTTCATGAAATAAAGGTAAATCAGTATGAGACATCTGCATTCTATATTTTAAACAAGAAATGCTTAATATTGTTATATAACTTTGATAATAAATTTAAA
>NW_020539724.1:11883409-11899617 GCF_003426905.1 Ctenocephalides felis | reverse complement strand
GACGTTTTATGTCTTTTTGAAGCCTTCGACGATATATATATATATATATATATACCATTACCACTTTGCTAAAGTGTCCTCCTGCATAACAAATTAGACCTCTCTCGAGATCCTTTAAGATTGATGTGTAAGTTGCTTTCGCTTCAGCAAATTATTCATGAAGGATACGCAATGGAAATATAGAGAGAGGATCGACGATTGGTGTAAATGTAGTCATGCTGACAAAAGATTTTCCAAGAAGGACGACTCTGATATTCCAATTCCCTGGACAAATATTGCCGAGTCGACTCCTGTAACTGCGATCACGCATGTTTGAAGTGGAAATTCGAAGAAAAACAGGATAGGAAAAAGGATTCAGATACATTTTTTTTGCATTTCAACAGAAATGATATTTTATAAAAAATTAGAAAATTTGATTAAGTGGCAACTTGACACAGCTGAGATTTATCATGGTCTTTGGTAATTTTACATAGCACGTGGCCGTTAAATATTATCTTATTTTTCAAGTATCAAATAAATAATAAGTATCGCATGATTTTATTTAGAATACATTTAATGTAATTCTTGTATTATTTTATCTCGCCATTAAAGATTTTTCCTTTGTATTACGATACTTTTCTGTCTTTGTATTTCTTGTGTACTTTTCTGAAATATAATACTCTATTGTTGTTTTTGCTGTTTCTCTCTAGTTACTCAATGCTACTAATTTACTTAGGTAATTTATTTTCCTTTAATAGAAGTTTTCATTACAATCCCATAACTTTTATATGAATTACTCTGCTTTTGTTTTTTTTATTGAAAATTTTTGTTTGCATTCAAAAATTAAATAGTATATATATTTTGTATATGTCGTTGTAATAGTGCGGTAGTGCTTGTATAATAGAGATGTATAATAGAGCTTGTACAATGATCGTAAACCTACGACGGTTATTGTAAGGCTACGACGGTTGCTGTAAGGCTACGACGGTTACTGTAAGGCTACGACGGTTATTGTAAGGCTACGACCGTTACTGTAAGGCTACGACGGTTATTGTAAGGCTACGACGGTTATTGTGATGCTACGACTGTGATCATAGAACTTGGATTGTGATCAGAGAGCTACGACTGTAATTTTTTAGCTAGGACTGTAATTTTTGAGCTACGACTGTAATTTTAGGGCTACGACTTGATCATAGAACTAGGATTGTAATTATAGAGCTACGCCAGTGATGATAGAACTAGGATTGTGATTGTAAAGCTACGACAGTGATGATAGAACTAGGATTGTGATTATAGAGCTACGACTGCGATGATAGAACTAGGATTGTGATTCTAGAGCTACGACTGTGATGATAAATGATAGAACTAGGATTGTGATTGTAGAGCTACGACTGTGATGATAGAACTAGGATTGTAATTGTAGAGCTACGACTGTGATGATAGAACTAGGATTGTGATTATAGAGCTACGACTGTGATGATAGAACTAGGATTGTGATTCTAGAGCTACGACTGCGATGATAAATGATAGAACTAGGATTGTGATTCTAGAGCTACGACTGCGATGATAGAACTAGGATTGTGATTGAAATGCTACGCCAATGATTATGAAACTACGATAGTGATTGTGAAACTACGACAGTAATTGCAAAGCTACGACAGTGACTGCAAACCTATGCTAGTGATCGTAGAACTAGGTGTTGTAAAACTAGGCCAGTAGTTGCAAACCTACGCTGACAATTGTAAAGCTACGACAATATAAGTATTCTACGACAATCCAAGAAAATGTATTGAACATAATACTAGGCAAATGAAAAAATCATGCCAACACTACATAAATTAAAAAAATCTTTATTAAAATAAAGAACTAACAAAGAAGCTCTAAATGGTACAACAATAAATAATCGATGGAAATTAGTTTAATGCTCTTTTATCACAGTATTCTGAAACTCCCATTAAATTTCGGTTCGAAAAAGGTTTCCATGGCGTGTGTACAGCTATAAAAGACGCTTATATATAGAATACAGACATATTATACATACTATCTGTTATAACATAGTAGTTAACTGCCTATACAAACTTATATTACGTCAACACAAAGTTATTGTTCGGCAGATCCTATACAAACGGTCTTATCGGGCTGCATTGGCAATGTTATTGCAATTGATGAATTATTATTCCCAACATATTGATTTATACACAATATAATTCACAATAATGTATGATAATAATATTGTTAGATGATAAATATAAAGTGGTTTCAGAGGGTAATATAAATTTTCTAGATTTATTGAGTTTCTCACATAAAATGGTCGAACTTTAGTATGCAGTTTATTTCTTCAGCACGTATCTGTATTATTTACGGTTTCTAAATAAATTTATTAATATTATTGTCAAATAAGTCAGCACAAAATTTGTTCTATATTAGTCATAACATATGTAAAAAATGATAAAACCATTAGAGAATTTTCAAATGTAATAGCTAGAAATTAGAGCAACTAGTAGGCACAGTATTTTTTTGTGCAATCTTGCTTACTAATCCAATTCACTAATCTATTTTTTTAATTTTTTAGTCTCCGAACCGACTGTATTTAAGTTTTTTGATCATCATTAGATGTGAACAATCAACAAATAAAAATACAATTGTTCAAATTAAAAAGTATTAGGTACCACTAGCAGAATTAAAGTATTTGACTATTACCCGCGGTTTCAATTGTAAATTTTATCATTTGAATATCATCCTTTGAAATATTCAAATAAAAACTCATTTATAGAGCATTATAAAAGCAACTTTCGCGAACCCAGTTATAATAAGCTTTTGTTCTGTTCATAAGCTCAAAAGCTCTATTGCAGCTTTTTCACAACCCGCTAAAAATTTAATCAATTCCAAAGTAATTTATCGTTTTAAGTGCTATATATATATGATAATACTATAGTTTAAATACATAAATTAGTTCGGTATCAGATATTTATACAGAATTCATGAAGCTGTCATGAATAAACATTAATTACGATACATGTAGATGTTTCAAATTTGCATACGTTTATGTACATATTAAGTTAAGATAGATGTAACTCAGAGGCGAGAAGATAAATAGCTCAAATCCTTGATTATCTAAGATAAATCAGATATAATCTGGGAATTTATACAAATTAATTTGCTATACAATAGACAGTAGATCGATATTGATTTAATTTAGGATTAAAGTATATAAGAAAATAATTCTAAACAATTTTCTATATGTAGAGGTTTTAATTTCTGCCACTAGATATGACTAAGAACTCAACTTGCTTCAAACATTTTTTAGCTGAGAATCTTATCATAACATTCTTCTTAATGAATTGTCTAAAATTGGTTAAATTTGTTATTTTTTGAAGTTACTGCTAAAATCATAATCAACTCGCGATCAGTTTTTAAGCAATTTTGCAATTATGAGCTTAGGTCTACCCCAAGAGCGCACTCTTGGTGCTTCGTCGCATTATTATCTCAAATTAGTTATCAAACAAAATTAATTATATCAAAATATCTTTTCTCCTGCGTTTATATTTAATTTTTCCATATGTTTTTTCCCAGTACCTTTAAAAAAGCAGATGCATTTTACTTTGCAAAAGATTTATAGTCCCCATAGTGTAGTGCACTATACGATACAGCTGTCGCCGCCAGCAAAGTAAATTTGCAATTTTATTACAAGAAAAACGTTTAATACCATTGCAGAGGAAAATTGCATAAAATAGAATTGTCCCTGAAGACATGGAGCTTTTTTATTATATAAACTGGGTATTAGAATTGCTCATGCGAAATGTATTGGAAATATTGGAAATGTTCAGTTCATGATTCACTGCATAATGTTTAGATGTAATAAAATGCATTGGAATAAAATCAGATTGGAATGTTAGTTTTGGTCGTTTGTGTGACTTACAGAGTTTTGTTACTTTATTGCAGTTGTACATAAAGTTTGACCATTAAATTTGGGTATAGAAATTGGACTATATATTGAGATTTTTGCATTCGTCCTTACAAAGCTCTTTACAAAGCTTTATTTGCAACATTTACAGCGCCAGCAGAATTTGTATATTCTTTTTATATTATTTTTATACATTGTAGTATCTTTTTTATACCTTTTGAACTGCTGAAGTAAAATTCAAATATTTATACATATTTATCTGATTATCAATAAAATATTTTACTAATTATTTTATACATGTTCAATTTTAGAAGACAAAATTAAAATGGCGAATATTTCGATTATCTAAGTATTTTTGTACTGGATGTCTCCAACAAATTTAATATTCTAGTAGATTTGTGTTTGTTATTTGTTTCACAGAAGTCATATATGTAATATCGCTAAGTTTCTTTGTTTGTTGATACTATTTGCTTATATAAGCATCTTATTGAATCATATGTATTCCAACAAATTGCATGTCGGTCTCGAGAATTCTATTTGCTTTGGTATATGACACTGGATGTAATATTACAATATAGGCTAGGTATAGTACTATTATACATGTCTTATATATGGAAAGAGATTATGTTATATAAATTCTGGCTAGTGATTTTTTTGGCAACGACATCCTATTCATTGATCATCCCCAAGACTTATTTGAGCTAGCTCATTTTTTTTAAATACACAATATGTTTCTATTACAGATTCATTCCAGTTTTACAGCTTCCTTTGGGCATAAGACTCGCAATGATAAGCGTAAGTCTTTCACAAAAATGATTTTCACTTCAGCGATTTATGTCGCATTAAACACAATCCATAAACCTCAAAAAATGTCTCATGATAGCAAATGATTTTTAATATTCCATTTAAAGGCGCTATAAAAAAAATTTAACGATAAAATTGCGAAGATTGGAAATGTTTAACAATAGTGGAATTTAATGAAAATAAACATTTTATAATCCATTTTTATGAAATTGGAAGATTCTTGTGGAAAATCTCATTATTTTAGATGTACTACGTAAGACATAAATTTTCACATAAAAGATTTAATATCAAATATTTGCTGAAAGTGTTTTTTTATTATTACATTTACCCGGTTCAGAGAATATTTAGCAAGGATAAAGTAATTTTTACGGTATATATTTTAGTTAGTAATTTTTTTTATTTCAAGTTTCATTATAATCAAAATTTATTCCTGCTAAAATAATTTTATCAGCATATTACCGCTGCAATTTATTGCGGTAATAGCGATTCACAGGAAATTAAATTGGGTTAGAACTGCCTCCACCGCAAAAAATATGCCCTGATTTACATAAAAACCCATTTATATATGTAGTAATATGCATTCTAAAAGGCAAAGAAAAATGTAAAACTTACCTCATCATCATAATTATCAGGTTCTGCCATCTTTGCCGAAATTAAAGTTTGCGGTTTCTTCACAAATTTCTTTGCTGCTTCCTTAATCACAGAAATTTCACCATATCTAAGTTTTTAGCAAATATGCTGAAGTTGTGATAAAACTGAATGTTATGTAAATGACTTCTTCATTATAAAGTTTTGTTTTTATTTTTACACAAAAATTGTGGGATTTACTTCATATTCTAGCATTTTTTCGACTGTAGAGTATCTTCATATTTTGACACTGAAATAAAAAAAATATGTGTATCAAAAATATGCAACAATAATTATAAATTGAATTTCGCTAAATAAACTTGCATTATTTTAATGAAATATTTACACGATTAGCATAATTTATACTAATACTATGATTTTTCATGCAAATATTATTGTAATATACACATTACAATGTAGAACTTCTTTTATTCAAAATATAGCTGAACTACTATATTTATTTCCTAGCTAGTATATTATGTAAACGAATATATATTAGATAAACCCACTGTCATAAATTTGAAACACGGTCACAAAAGTTTTAATACAATGAAATATTTGTTAGCTGGAACTTGTTTTCGTATAAAATCTTGTATAGTTCATGAAAGAAAATATAAATCAACACAAAACTTCACATAGATAAGCAAAATTGTGCAGAACATATCTGAAATTTATTTTTAACTTGATTTTTAGTAACAAAAGTAACAAAATATTATTTAGGATTCCTTTACAATCAATTTTTATAGTAATATCACAATTTATAGAAATTTTTAAATTTTTGACTTGGAATTAAGAAGAGTTTTGATTCTGTTCTTCTTGAACATTATATATAATCATAAATAATAAAGTATGTGCACCAGAACTTCATAATCACATATATCCTAGAAAATTTTCTTAACTAAATTTAGAAAGATTTATCAAAATCCTAATAATCGTTTAGGAGGAGTAAGTGCTTATGATTTAATATGAACTTATAATAGCAATAAAACTCAAACTGATTTTACGTTTCAGTTAGGAAACGTTTCTATGTGAAAAAGAAAAGGGCTGTTTTTAGGGTTTTCCCGGCAATTATTCGATTTTTTCTTGCCGTATGAACCATGCTTGGACTTCAACGAACATTTTAAAAAAAGAATTGGCCAAATTGGTCCAGGCATTGTTGGGTTATCGCTTCCTAACACATTTTGCAATTGATTTTTATATATGATTGTGATCATATTGAATCTTATCCAAAAATTTGCTCCAGTAAAATGTTCCCCTATAAGTGTTCAAAATTTTGGCCACCCTTTCAAGTTGGTTTGCACTTATTACCTTCCTCAATTGGTGGATTTTTCCATTGGCTGAGTTTATAATAATACTTATTGCCCACGTTTATATATATATATATATATATATATATATATATATATATAATTTAATTTGACTGGATATTTTAATATTAGTTGTCCATAGAGGTTCAAGGGTATCTATTTAAAACCCGGAGTAGGTCCGTCGGGTGCCGTCAGCGTCAACGTATTATCAGCATCGGGACGCATTTGCATTGCGCTTTGGGAATCTACGTCCATGAAAACTTTGTAGCGGCAAATTTCCGACGGCAAATAAAATAAAATGCATTATAAAATAGCATGGAAATACATATAATCCGATAGAGTGGGGAATACAATTCTGGGGTTTATTGGGAAATCGTGGGAAGGCAATTTGGATAAGTATATGCATATATATTGAGTGGTATATTACTAAATAATTATAAAATATATATAACAAATGTATTCTGAGTGGATAGATATTATTTTAGCAATATGAACAAACAACACTCTTTTTGGCACTACTTATTAAATAATAATTTTACAAACGTTTCGAGACTAGGTTTGTCTCATAATCAGTGCGTTATAATTTAAAATCTAAAATATGGAAATCTAAATTAGCATTATGTGTTATCCGTTACAAGTCATTCCTTTTACTGCATTACCAACGATCGTCGGAGTCTGAATTCTCTATCCAAGGTCAACTAGATGAGTCATGAAATATCAAAAAAGAAAGAGAAGGAATAGCCCAGTTGAAAAATATTTTTTGAAAGGAACGGTTCGTTTATATACATATATATATATATATATATATATATTATATATACTCTATTCGTTCGGAATGAAAGATTAGTAATTTACACCCGTCGGTATTCCCATAGATAGCCGTATTTCTAGATACCAAAATTTAATATTTTATTTATTCATACAAATCTAGTGCTCCTGTGAATTCCCAGTACCCACTCTCAGTACAGAAAATTTATGATGCGCGAATATCACAGAACTGAGAGCGCAATATTTGCCCATGTGGGTGTATATTAAAATGACGATTTTTATAGAATCAGGGCAAAAAAAATATTTGACTTTGGTAAAATATGTCATATGCAAATATGTGTAAAGCAATTACACCAATTCAAATCGTGTTCATCAATAAACTACAAACTACAAACAAAATCTCGTTAGCACCAATGCGAATGAAATTAAATAAATCGATTCCTTCTACTAGAACTAAATCAATTATTCTGCATCCAATGTATGTAATTGGGCCACATGTGTGACAAAGGTAGAAAACACATGTGTTCTAGTAACGAATGGGAAATTGTACAGGAAATTACATACACAATTCTCATTGCCATATAATTTGTGCATCGTGTCGTGTAACTGGTTCTAAATAATGGAAATTAACCAAACTTGCTTGGTGGAATAATTTTGGCACTAATTAGGGAACTTTGATATGTAATTAAGAATCACTTTAATTTAGTTATAACAGTATGAAATTGATTCCAAAATTGTCAGCAAATGGAGTTTAAAACAATTATCAATCTTGTTAGAGAAATAAATATACTAGTTTACTATTTTACTACCATGGCAACTTACTACATATTTACTTTCCTGTAACTTATAATATCTTTTATATATGATCCTGTATATGAAAAAGTACGGTTCTGGTAAATTTACTTATAGGAATAAAGCCAATAAATGTGAAATGTTAATGCAACGCATCAGCAAACTTCAATTCAAAATGCAAATTGTGTTCATGAAAGCATGCGGAATCGGTCGTAAAGGTAAATACAGGAATTGGTTTTATGATTGCCAGTAAAAGTGTTAAATAAAAATTAGTAAGCTCTTACTATTATTCAAAATTCTATCCTATCGATAAATGTTTTTCTCCACATTCATTTCAGCATGAATTTTTTGTACATAATCCAATTTTTTCCACATGAAGCTTCAACTCAATTCATCAATCCTTTCTCTCTTAAATATTACATTTTCTCAGCGAGCATTCATCTTCGTCGGGTTAAAAATTGATGTAATTTTTAGAGCGAGAACAATGTCGGTTATAATAAAAGTTTTTGAACTGGTTAAGAATGTTTTCAGTACACGGTAGGTACATGTCATAGTAACACATGGAAAATGTATTACAAAGTTTATGCATTATACAAGAACTTATAACATGACTGCATGGCGTGTTAGAGTGCCTAACACGGCAAACTGAAATAGACTTTTGTGAATTAAATATGGTTTTGTGCAGGTATGGGTGGCATTGAGGAAAAGCATAATAAACATATATACAAACATTAAAATATAATTATTAATATAAATGATTTTAAAAAAATATGTTTGGAATATTAAATCTTGGTAGACATCGTTTTTTTATAAAAGCAAGAGTTTTATCTATAAACTAACAGTTTATGCATTTAAAATTAATGTAAATATTCTATTTGTAACATCGAATTATAGCATGAACTATTTATATCTATTTTGCCAAAAATGGATTTAGAGTATAACATATATGTAGAAAGAGGTAGAATAAAAATAACGGTGGAGACGCCAATACATTATGCAAATGCAGACCAGTGTTTCCCAAAGTAAGGTTCACTCCTTATCATACAACTTTAATAAAACATCTTAACAGCAATTGATCATCTCTCTTGTCTTCAATCTGGGTTTTATATTCGAATATAAAAATTTGTGGCAAAAAGAACCAGTGGAAACGCCGATGTAAAACGTAAAATAGGCAATCAAATTATTCAAAATTATTTCTCTAATGATACTAATTTTCTACAGCTCCAAGGCAAAGTTTTCAAACAGACTAATATCCACTTCAATAAAACATTCCCAACAATAATTAATCATCCCTGTTGTTTTCGATCCGAGATTCCATATTAAAATTAATTGATCTAATAATTTCTTATTACGCTAATTGGAGTGTCTAATTTTTCAAATTTCTCTATAGCGATAAAAAGTTCAACCTTTAATCACGACTAATTAACTACTTAACTTAACGAGCACAGTAGCAGATGCGAAAATATAATTTTTGCTCGTGACATTTTAATTATAAAGTAAATTATTTGAGTTTGCACAACTCGGAGTTTGACCGGAAAATTGAACTAGTTTAGTACCGAAACAAGTGTGGCATGAAAATGCTCTAATTATGTTTTATTTGCAATAGCTGCAATTTGTCGTAGTAGAAGTAGTTGTCAAATGTTCCTTTTTGCTTCAATTAATTTAGAAGAGAACTTTGTAAACGTCACAGTTTGTGGCACTTTTGTTCTGTTGAATGCTGCGGTTAGACCCACATGATCATTCGACAGGTTAATGGAGAAAATCGACTGAAACTAGTTAGTAAGCTCTGACAGAAGAGGAAAATGAACCAGGATTAGTTATGTACACCTTTAATATTCCACCCTTCAACAAGTAGAGTTAGTAAACTTCAAAAATCAATTCATTATTTGAACAACCAAAATATATCCAATTATCTGGTGTCTTTGTGAGTATTTAAGTTCATCTCGCAGCAGTCACAAATATTTGAATTTTCAAAGTGAACTTTCTTTATTGTCTTTGTACGTGCGTTTTGTTTGCACATTATCATGTTTGTGCTTTGACTCTCTGAACAAGAACTTTTTCCGACCTTTGCCAACTAGTTATAAACTCGACAACAAAAAGATAACACGGGGTAGAACTGTTGTCTGATTAGTGTTTGCGAATGCGGTTTTCCATCTCGGCGCGTTGAGCAAAGATTTTATGATCAGGCAGTCGGTGTTTGTTTAATCCTCTGACTCGGAGCTGCAGACGATAATCTTTGCGATCCAACCATATATATGACCAGTACGTGATCTGGGGAGTTCGTGACTTTATACAAATTTCAGAACAGAGTTTCTCAAGGTAGTAATACATAAAGCTTTGGTTTATAGTATATATATAAAAAATTTAATAAACTACTATCATCTACTTTTATGACAGATTCTTGAAGTATTAAGATGAATGTGGAAGCATCACATAACGTTAGAATTACATTTCACTATAAGTCTAGAGGTGGCTTCAATAACTCATTAGGCATAGATGTGATATTTTGATTTTTAGAGACAAAATGATAAGGATGCTTGGCATACTGGTAGTATAAAATATGTTTACTATGATGCCATATCATAAATTCTGATTCAGAAACTCTGTGCTTTCTGATAATGATAAATTTTATCCAATGTGAGTAATTCGCTGACCATCTCTCAGAGCATTTCAGCATTTGCTTTTGCAAGCTGCGGTTTTCGTGTTGTGCAGCTTGCACCGAGGATTTATTCTGATCCGGATGCTTTGTAAATTTATGAAGCACTACGAACATCACGTACCGTGAAATACATCGGATAAACATTATGCGCATATTTAATAAATAGAAAAAATAGTAAAAGGTGTTCTTCAACTGATACACTCATTATTACAAATTTAATGACAAGAAAAAGTAATATATATATATATATATAATATATATATATATATATATATAGTGGCGTCGGAACCGTGTGGGCTGTGTGGGCTTGAGCCCACCCATGAATTTTGAGTTTTTTACACTAATTCATTAAATAATAATATTACAAACGTTTCGAGACTAGGTTTGTCTCATCATCAGTGTGTTATAATTTCAAATCTAAGATATGAAAATTTAAATTAGCATTAGTGTTATCGTACAAGTCGTTCCTTTACTGCCATACCAACCTTGACCTTGAATAGAGAATTCAGACTTGAACGATCGTTGGTATGGCAGTAAAAGGTACGACTTGTAACGGATAACACATAATGCTAATTTAGATTTTGATATTTTAGATTTTAAATTATAACACACTGATGATGATTTTTAAACCTAGTCTCGAACGTTGTAAAAGTATTATTTAATAAATCAGTGCAAAAAAGAGTGTTGTTCGTTCATATTTGAAATTAGTATATATATATATATATATATATATTATATATAATATATAATATATATATATGTTATCTAAATATAAAGCAATTAAGCATTCGCAGAATCCATTCTATCCATACAAATAAATTCCCTCTCCCTTCCAGTTGATTAGTACGTTGTTTCAGTAGTCTTAATTACATTTCGGAATAGTACTCGAAACATTTTCAAAACAAAATACTCGACGAAAGAGAACACCCGAACTGGTTTCAGAGGAGAGAACATCATAAAATAGCTCTAGCCGAGTCTATATACTAGAATTCGTTCAGTTGGCACTCGGCATTCCTCCATTTCAATTGCTCCTATGTCGCAGGACGAGCTTCCTATATTGCCTTTAGCTCTACTCGATATTCACTTAATTGTATTACTTTATTCTGACACTTTAGATTCTATGTAAAACCGTGTTACGGTAGGATAATGGAAAATTTCTGCAGTAATAATAGAAAGTTTCGTTCTGGATGCATTAAAATATTCTGATGAAATTCTGGATAGGGGATGAATTTCAGTACTATTTTTTCATGCACAGTATCCTTAGTGTTAAAATACACTAACAGATTAACAAAGTTACCACTAAATTTTTAAGCCACATTGATTATAGTTCAAATAATTGCCTTTCTTTACCCAGACACATTTGATTCAACATAAAACCGTATTACAAGAAGATAATGAAAAATTTCTGCAATAATAATACCAAGGCATACAAGATCTCTTGCTTTTATCTAACTAATTTTCAATACTTGGATTTATCTCTATCTGAACTTTTTTTTTATCTACACCAATAAGCCCAAATATCTTTTGCTTCTAAGATTTTATATATGTTAACAATTTATTCTGATCTACCTTAATGTATACAATGTATATGTAAAATTCTGTGTTAGTTATAGTAATAGATAATTTATATAACTATCCATATATAGAAAAAATTCGTATATAGAGAAAAAATCGAAAGGAATACTACTTGGACAGAAAGATGTAAATGCAATATTATTTATAATTAAAATGATTTTAGAAATTGGTAGTACTTTGGTCTGACATTTTAGATTTAGTGTGAAACCATGTGTAAAATTTAACATAAACAAGAAACATAGAAATTGGTAGTACTTTGGTCTGACATTTTAGATTTAGTGTGAAACCATGTGTAAAATTTAACATAAATTTAAATAGTATATATTTATATAAATAAATGACGACATAAACTTTCTGATCTAGATAAATAATTTAATTCACTCTATCATTTTAGTTTTGGTATAAAATAGTAGTTGTACAAGAATATAAATAATTATGATGCAATAAAATGGGAAAACATATAAAACAGTATAACTGTACTAAAATTTAACTTATACTGATAATATCACAGTCGAGATGTACAAACATTCTGATGTTTATTGCTAAATTTTACCCCAAAGTTTTTATTATTATCTAGACTGCTTTAATTATAATATTATACTAATTTAATTAATTTATTTCAGCATTTAAGATTGCGAGTTGAATCGTGTTGGAAATTCATAAGGAACATTTTCTACACAGAAACCGACCATGGTCATACTAAAGTTTTTCTCAAGTGTGCATAAAAGAAAAATACTTGTTCGGAAAGTTTTAACTTTTAGTTTTATGACATTACATTCGAGGAAGTACCGAAATGCTCTGATATGAAATGTCGAATTTTATATAATTTAGTATGGTGGGTGATTTGATTTGCACTTGAAATGCATGGAAATAAATTACTGCCAGAGGTAAAGGATTGTGTGTATATTTCTCTGCATCGTTCTTTCAGTACTTTCAATTTAACTCAGGGAACTTTCTGTGAAATTTCTAGACAAACTTTAGAAGTCGGTCATAAATCGAACAGGCATCTGTAGACAGTGTTTTATTTCTGAACAAAGAACCGCCAATAACAACTGACGGTTGACAAACATTCTTATCGATTTTATGACGGATCTATATCTGGAATCTGACCAAACAAGGCTTGATTGGCGGTTTCCGTTCACTTGAAAATTGTTGCTGAAATGCTATTTTATTATGTTTGTTGAACGCCCGTAATTATGCTTAAATAAACAGAAGCGACTGTTTTATCAACTTTTCATTATCTGGTTTTATCGCATCTACTGTTATTAGTGAAAACATAAGATTGTGTAATTGGCTTTTAGGATCGTGGATTGAAAATGGGTTATACCGGAAAAAGTCTATATTATATATTATATATATATATAATATATATATATATATATATATTATATTATTAGGGTGGTCCTTAATTTGGACATTTTTAAATTTCCTTGCTCCGTAGAGCTCAAATGGTTACAAATTGATAAAAAACAATTCTCTCAAAGTTTTAGCTCTTAATATTGTTTTTTAGATAGTGCGCAATTCAATCAAAGCTCTGTACAGAAATAGCATGAAAAAATTTTCAAAAATGTTTTTAGATATAATTTAGCGAACAAATGAATGAGTTTTACTCAAAATTTGTCGCTAAGTACAACCTAATTTTTTTTTTTTAATTTTCAAAATTTTTTCTAATTATCAATTTGGAACCATTTGAACCCTTGGGAGCAATGAAATTTGAAAATGTTCATATTAAGAACCACCCTAATATATATACTATTATTTGAAATTGGCATATATTTTAATCAATACCCCCACGAGCTATTATGATTTATGGCAATAAAACGATCAGACCTACTGTTATTTCAAAATAGAAATTCTAAGAAAATACTACAGCATTGTATAAAAAATGCCACTTAAAAACAAATCGATATCAGTATACCCACATGCCATTTGCTCACTCCAAGCAAATAATAATTCTCTATATTTATATATTTGTGAAATCTCATTAAGTATAAATATTATTACGTTTTATAAACTGACGCGAAATTTATATTGATTATATTAAACAAAAAAGCACTAACTTAAATCGATATATTAGACATCATATTGTTTTTGAGGATTTGAGTTCTCATTAAGTATAAATATTATTACATTTTATAAACTGGCACAAAATTTGAATTGATTATATCAAACTAAATATTTACTTTCAAAGTGTTAATTTAAATCGATATATTAGACATTCTTGTTAATGAATTTAATGAAATTATTATTTTGTGGTGAATATAAACGTATATATTGCAGAGAGCAAAATAATGCATTAGATTTACAGTAGTAGGTGAATATAATTATTTAAAATTTATTGCTTGAATATAAATAAAGTTTTATAAATACAAATATTTAACAATCGATATTCTCACCGTTGAAAGAAACGTTTCATACATTTTATATTTGAATTAAACAATTAAATACAAAGTTTATTTCTAATTGGAAATGAATATATGATGTAATTCAAAATTATTGTAACGGTAATAAATTTCTATGCAAATAGGAGTATTTACAGAAAATATTTCTTCGCAATATACATGTATATACAAAATTATATGAAACTCGAATACAGTAGAAAACTTAAATGTGTTGATGAAAATTAAAAAAAAAAACAAGTTCTTAGAGAAGAATCAGTAGCCTAAAGAGATATGTACACAAGCCAATAAAAAGTAATCGTGAGCAGGATCAAATGTACATCTATATATACACACACATGTACATGCATACATACATATATATATAATATATATATATATATATATATATATATATATATATATATATGAACAAACTCTTTTTTGCACTATTTATTAAATAATCATTTTACAAACGTTTCGAGACTAGGTTTGTCTCATCATCAGTGCGTTGTTTTAAAATCTAAAATATGGAACTCTAAATTAGCATTATGTGTTATCCGTTACAAGTCGTTCCTTCTACTGCCATACCAACGATCGTCGGAGTCTGAATTCTCTATTCAAGGTCAACTAGGTGAGTCACGAAATATCAAAAAAAAAGAGAAGGAATAGGGTCCAGTTGAAAAATAGATGTTGCTAGGAGAAAAAATATTCTTTGAAAGGAAACGTTTTGTTTATAAAAATTGTTTTTATATTAAAAATATATGTACATGTATATACTAATGCATACCCATAACACAAATATACACATGTATACCCACACATACACATACATATATATATACATATATACATATATATACATCACACAAACACACACATACATATATACTAACATACAAACATACATACAACCACATTATACACATTGTAAAATTATTATTTAATAAATTAGTGCAAAACAAGAGTGTTGTATGTCCATATTTCTAAATTAACACATATATATATATATATATATATTATATATATATATATACATATTACATACGTATATATACATATACACACATAGGTATATATTTTCTATACTATTATCTCCTAACAAATTCACCATCCATATTTTGCACCTCGTCGTATTTCTTTATTTTCTTTTCTTTGATCACTATTTGAATTATCTATGTCTATGTATCAAAATTGGATCCATTACATAATCCATTGTAAATACAGTACAATATATCGATATAACCCTAGCAGCCATCGATAGGTTCTCTATACGAAAACTTTTATGAATTATCGTCGCGGCGTCCGGCTACGATCCGTCTTTATAACCTCCCTCGTTCCGTCGGAGAATGGCATTACATCGGGCAAGATTCGGGGTCACGGGGTCCGCTTCTCATAAATGTGTCTCAAGAACA